>NW_014333664.1:1501820-1537580 GCF_000341935.2 Cephus cinctus | reverse complement strand
AGATAAAAAATTTATTGTCATCATTAATTTTTTTTTTTCAACTCGTCATTTGCTGATATATAAATTTTCATTTTTCATTTTTAGTTTTATTCTTTGCCACCTTGATATCCTTGTAATGGCAGCACTGACTTTCGTCAAAATATTCGCAAGGGATAGGGAAATCTAAATGTCATATATGACATATAGGTTTTCTAAAGTTAACAGTGCCGTGTTTTTCGGGCGCTTGAGTCCCCTCCAAAATTCCACGAAGAGGATCCTTTGGCGCTGCTAATTGCGAGTCGCCGCTTTGTGGAGACGCCTTGTTGCGATCGAACGCCCCACTGATTCGAGTTCTCGACA
Source organism: Cephus cinctus (assembly GCF_000341935.2). Taxonomy (NCBI): domain Eukaryota; kingdom Metazoa; phylum Arthropoda; class Insecta; order Hymenoptera; family Cephidae; genus Cephus; species Cephus cinctus. The sequence goes on along the minus strand of NW_014333664.1, from coordinate 1,537,241 downwards.
AAGCGAGAATGGCTACGGTATTTAGCCAATAAGCGTATATACGCAAGGGAAATGGGTCAAAGGGCAAGAATTACGGGTGCACTGTTTCTGTCAAAGAAATTTTTTAAAATCACCCACATCCATTTATTGTTAGAACCACAAGCAAAACCAGTAACGATTATCAAAACGAAAAAAAAACATTCGCAGATGTAACTGGGTTAAAGAAACAGGAGAAGAAGAAGGGAAAAGTAAAATCGTTAATTGCTTCTTATTGGAAATCGAATGATTGATATGCAACATCAGATGAAAACAAAATTTGTAAACCAAATTCCAATATCAGGGCCCGTGTCTACGTTATACCCGGTAACTTGAAAACTTTTTACATTAATCCTCGGTTCGACGTGACCCAATGTGCACTGCCTATTCAATTTTCAGATTTACTCGGTATGCATGATATTCGCGTAGAAAATGAAGTTGAGCATTTGTTATACCTTTTTTTTTTTGCAAAAAAAAATTATAGAGCAACCAAAAAAAATTGAGAATACTTTTAATCACTCAGCACTATTGATATTTGCTCTGTAACCTTTTCAGCAGTGTTTTCGATCATAAGTAGTAGCAGTCCATCGACAACGGACATGGGTATTCCTTTCGCTATCACGTTTTGGTTTACCTTGCTATGTTTTCCACGTGACGTTTTCATGCTACGTATGCATCCACACGATTCTGCAAGGTGGTAAAACGTGAGCGTACAATTTCTTATAGTACCTACCGACCTATGCTATCCTAACCTAACCTCTAACCTTCCTAGATATACATACCTTTCTACGTACCTCTCTACATAGCAACGCATCTACAGACCGGAGATCCGGACGCGTCGTGCAAAAGGTAAAAGCTCAAAAAACCGAGTAGCATAATTTATAATGTAAAAAATCGAGCAAATACATTAAAAGGACTTTTCGCACGGATAAGATGGCTGGTAAATAGAGAACTTATCGGTATAATTTGTCATAGTTGGTTCCATTTGGTGAAACTTGTGTTTGAAAAAAAAAAATTTGATAAATCATATCAACGTTATTAAGGTAACCGTATTTTGGTAAAAAAATATTTGGAACGGCCTGTATATAGATTTTTGATATTCCCCAGGATTACCTGTATGATATCACCAAAATCACCTCCCGGCGCACTGAAGGTGAGTTTACAGATGTAAGGCACCTTGTCCTCCTTCGGCCGATGCAATTCCAGGTCGTAAGTTTTGCCGACCTCGCCGTAGTACGTTTTGTTGCAGGCTGCAACAACAAGAGCATCCAAGATGCCGGTACAATATTTCACCATGATTTATTGTGCCGCGTTCAGCGTTGGATATCGTCAACGACGAAATCCCAATACGTAAGAAACAGCCAGAGAATGCATTCCGGAGTTCAGCGAAGAGACAAGTGCATACCACAAGTACAGGAACTCCTCTATTTACGAAGAAACTTCGTATCCCACCCAGAGGGTGGGATCGGTACAGCGGTGAGGGGTGAAAATCGTGGAAAAAGAAAAAAGGAAAAAAGAAAGTCCCGGAAAGCCTGAAAGTATCGTAACTCCCGTTCTCGTCACAGCTAAAACTTTCGACTGATTCCAGAATGCGATCTTTGATCGGTAGAGAAATCGCAAATGCACTTGATACCAGTTGCACGGCTTCGCCATGCAACCCAATGCATCCTTCCTGGTATTATCCACAGTACGTACCGGAGTGCACCGACTGGAATGCATAGGAAATCCATTGTACGGCTTCGAGGGCTAATCAGTAACGAAGATTACGTAGCATATCTGGAGCTCGCAAATCAAATGGAATCGCATTGCGAATTCGAGTGGGCGAGTCCTACGATACACCGACGTCATTTTCAGCCCGGTCGAATTCGCTGTTACCCTCATTCCTCAGCCGAGTCCCAAATTTGCCCGGTTAATGGCACGACTGGAAACTATGCGTAAGGGTTCGTCTGACTTGTCTGACTACGACTTGACTGTTCTACTGTAAAGCGTTAATCCAACTCCTGGTAACACGTGTATTCGCCGAAAAAAAATTAACCAGCAATTCAGCCCTTGGTACTCACCAAGGTCCTTTCTAAGTCATTTGCGACCTGACCCCTAACCTTGAAATTTAGAGCAGATCATAGCTCATGATTTCTGGGAGTGTTCGTCATGGCCGCCATAAACCTTAAAGGTCGTCTTGTATAATATGCGCGTCAGTGAAAATCTTTCACTGAATTAGTCGGACGTAGGAAAATTGGTCTGACTGGCATGCGGAAGTTCTACTGGCATATTTAATGTGGCTGAACAAAGGAGTAACTTGCATCACTTGGTACAATATACAATATATATATATATGTATATATCGACGCTATATCTATATACTAGTGGTACAGTAACAATATATGTTTACATATAATATGTATACTCAATACTCTACTCCATCACTGCGTTCAGTAGTAAAGCCAGTAGGGTGGACCGTGTCCGACTAATGACTAGCCTCTTCTACTGGCACGGATCAACGCTCCGTTAATTAACGTAATAACATTCCCCATTGAAAGCCACTTAATTAAACTCCTGAAATTATTCGGGCAGTCGTATGGAGATTCCTACGAGGGAGGAATCGAAATGAGAGAATTACTTCGGAGCGGTCACTTTAAGTTGTTCATTATAATTACAATGAATATTCATCCATCCCCCAGCGATTTGACTACATTGAAAATTCACGCGTATTATTTATTTTCTCGGGTCTGAAGGAAACATCGAAAAAAAAAAAAATCTGGGAACGCAAAATAAATTTTAAAAAATTTATAAATTTATTCAATCGGATCAGATCTCCCAAAAAAAAAATGCACAATCTTTTTCACAGTATCGAGCACGATTTCCTTTTGCAGAATATACAATGTGTACCGAGCTTAAAGTCGAGGTCCTATTTTCATTGAACAGACAGACAAGATCGAACCTCGACGTATTCAAGTGAAGTCAAGATAACGTTATCCCGTTCGCATGTAACCACAGCCTCCATGCCTTGTCCCCATGCTTACCATATAGATACGCATACGCTGTAATCTCCCTGTACAAAAGGTCTGGTTATAGACGCACCTTTACCGCTTAGGGTACACTTTTGTGAGTTAGGGTGGATTTTTATATCAACCTTAGAGCGACGCGTCGCACAATTTCCTCGAAAGGGACGCGAAGTGCTTCGCAGACGCGGGCCGGCTTTCACGCGGGTAAACCGTCTGCGGGAAGAAGGGCGACCAGCCCGACCGTACTTCGACAGGAAGTGAAGGACCCGGGCTGAAGAGGTACGAACCGCAGGAGTAGATACGTACCGACGTTACGCAGACAGTACATATATAGTCATGTAACGTCCCCTGTACATAACCCTGTGAAAGAACGTGTCTGTACGATCCTGCGAAAGAAAAAAAAGTCTGACGAGAGACATACACGACTTTTTCTACCTATGTGTTTCAATGTCTCCTACCACCATTCCGTCCTTTCCTGTGAACTCGCCTTTGTACTCGTCGTAGTCCGTTACTTCATCCCAACGTCACACGCCACGTGTATACGACAGAGATAACCTACGTAAGTGAAAACGTCCTACGAATGTCCCTTGGATGTCCCATGAACTTATCGACGGACTCTACTTATATGTATACCTGCTGTGTATGCATATGTTACGTAATGAAGGTTTTGAACGCGTTCAGCGCTATACGCATTCCTGACCGAATTAACTGGGTCGTCTTCTAAGCGACACTATCTTGTGTCTTGAGAATGTATATATGAGGTATATGTATATATGTTTCTGGAGAGTCCGTGCAAAATCGATAAAACGAACAACGCATTCCTGAAACTCTAGTATACGGTTGGCATGAATCTGATCAGGTATAGTTATAACTATAGGTATACGCTTATGGGTATATAGTGTGTATGTATAATTAGTATGATTATAGCTAGTACTGATGAAGTATATAGTAGTGTGAAAATAGTAAAAAAAGATTTTTAAAAATTTTTTGCCATGCTTCAGACTTCAGAAATTTTTTTTGATCAAAAGAACAAGATATAATAGAGTCTGGCGCTCGTGACGTGATTAATGTCTGGATACACGTGGTTAAGCTTCACGCACGTGGTATAGAGGTTGGTAAAGTGGTGCAAGCACGTGTGTGGATGAACGCGAATATCGTTGCTTTGTGAATAAGCATTGTTTGTCAGCTTCCGCGACTGCTGCTGCGTGGACCAGCAACGAGGCAGTAACGAAGCAGCAGCGTAGAATGAGATATGATTAAGGGATGCTTTTTTTTTAGTTTCAGGTTATAGTGACAACGAAAATAACAAAACGAAATATATGTATACATCCAAGCCATTAATTTGATAAATCGAATTAGTCGAATTTGAACCGAAGGATGTAACGACGTTCGACGAATTCAAGTTTTCGAAATTGGACTGGGACAGCTTTACTATTACTACTTCTTTTCCACCCCGGGGAGCCTCCTTATGTGCCACTTTTCTTATTCTCCTATTTCCACGCGTTTCTCTCCTTGCATTCTTCTTGCAGTTGAATGAAAAAAAATTCTTACACCTGGTTAGAATATCCTGGAGACCTCTTACGTGCTCGTAGGCATCTGGTTGATAATAGAAAATTTTGACTTTTGATTTTGAATATTGACTTTCTCAAAAAAAATCTATGTAATCCTACCTTTACATACACTGAATCCCAGCATCTCAAATAAACCAGCTAAAGTATTTCGTCGCTCCTTATGTGCCACTTTTCTTATTCTCCTATTTCCACGCGTTTCTCTCCTTGCATTCTTCTTGCAGTTGAATGAAAAAAAATTCTTACACCTGGTTAGAATATCCTGGAGACCTCTTACGTGCTCGTAGGCATCTGGTTGATAATAGAAAATTTTGACTTTTGATTTTGAATATTGACTTTCTCAAAAAAAATCTATGTAATCCTACCTTTACATACACTGAATCCCAGCATCTCAAATAAACCAGCTAAAGTATTTAAAAAAAAAAAAAAAAAAAAAAAAATATTTTAGACAATCACCGATAAATAAAAAAATTTTCAAAATTTACAATTTTTTATATTTAATGACAAAATTCGTTAGACTTTATATTAACGTCAGAACATCCTCTTGTTAAGATTTCACTAAAAGCTAATATTTCGGCCGGACTTCATCTACCTAATATGAATATACGCATATACAGATATTTCAATTTTCAGTAAAGTAAATATAAACGTACTCACATTCGTCGCATACCAAATGCAGCTTCATCCAGTCCAGTTTTATTTGTCTCGTATATGGATATGGGAAATATTTTTTTTTTATTCTCCATGATAAATCAAATTACTGTCGGAGCCACGCACAGACGAGTAGATAGGTTAATAAATAATTAACCAACAGCGCAAGCACGATAAATATCCATACTCGTTCAATACTACCCCATCTTGTATCACGCGAGCACACTCTCCTATGTTCTAAACAGAATCCCCTGCCAGTGACGTATCTACTACTACAGGCACCTCGTAACTACTCCAGCCTTATTTCGCCCTACGGGGATGGTATGACAGCGCTATATAGGTAGACAGAGCTGCCTAACCTCACTTTTCAATCTAGAAAAAATCGTTCTATTTTTTCACTGTCGAGTTTCCACATTTTTTTTTTCACCCTCGCCATACCAAGGGGTTTATTTTATGGGGGATTTTACCACGGAGAACAAAAGTCACTGTTCTACCTAATCCGCCGTGACTTATAGTACATTCAAGCGAGGTTAGGTCAGGTTAGAACACCCAGATCCGAGTCTCAAGTCGAGCATCTTCCTTGTTTACGTTACGAGTCTTCTTCGTTCCCGAGATAAAATAAATTTTAGTGCGACCATCTTTAATATGCTTTTTAAGACAAACGAAATAAGAAAAATATAATTAAGCTTGTTACCCTGGAGTCATAAATGCTGTTTGAAATTTTACATCGATCAACGAATTTCTCCTGTGCTTTAAGCGAAAGATAAAAATACGAAAATCGTAACCGTGTATTCTTTATAAACAAAAAGCATCCCTTGCGGCCACTTATTACGGTTCGCGACACGAGTAACCCTCTATATGGGAGTGACGTCACAAGTCGACTATATGTGTTTATCTAACACATGACAGTACCATGAACTTGAACCCTGCGGCAAGTAAACAAAATGACGAGCTATAAGTTTCTGACGGGGGTGCAGTAGCACAGGGTGGGAAAATTGAGGAGTACTTGAGCACGTGCCAAAAATTAAGAGCAGAAGGGTTGGCACGCGTGGTTCGTGATGTTTATCGATCTAGAAAGAGGTTAGGTTAGTATAGGTTATGTGGGGCCAGTACCAGACCCTCTGCAATTTCATCGTCGATAGGGATAACGGATGGGAACAGACAGAGATGGCGAATTGTGCAGGACCTCTCTGGAGCAGGACACGCTCATCCAGAATGGGGCTGAAATCGCGTATGCAGTGAGGTTTGACCTAGATGCAAGAGCGTTGGCGTCACGCCAGTTCTCTGTGTCCACCTGCAACCCCCCCGCTCGAGCGTGAGCACCCTTATTTATATTTCTCGTGCAGTTTTACTACCCCCTCGCGATGGTCCAGGGTCCATTGGAAATGGTTGAGAAGCGTGAAGAAGGGACTGAAGAGGATTAATGGGGATGATGGGGAAGCTTAAATAAAAAATATATCTATCTATATCCATACATATATACGTATGTAGTATATATATGGTAGAGCCAGAGAGCAAGTTTGGAGCGCGTGGAGCAGAGAGCGATATCCGTTTTAAAAGTCAATAATTTAATTGGCCACTCGCCACCTCCAATTCTATTTATCTAGCAGGCTGTCCGCTTCTCTTCTTCGTGATTAATTATAGGCATTCGATTATTTGCAATGACTGCAATCGCGGTACTTGGATATATCCTGGATATATATAGATAGTGGGGAGAGTTGATTTTTTGAATTTGAAAATACGTTTGTTTTTGTTTGTCGCTGAGAAAATCATAGAACCCATTGAAGTTCTTCGCGATAACTTTTTTCATTGTTTATCGACGAAAAAGAAAGAACGATCGAGTCGACGAAGAAAATTTAAAGCTTTTCTCATATAATATACGATATTCGAAGTCTGAAGTTATTACGAAAAATTCGATCGGTAACTTTCCGGTAAAAAGTTTACACGGCGCTGCCGAAAGCTACTTCCTTTCGCCTACCCTCGTTTTATTCTGATAATTCTTGCCAGCGAAAAGAAAGAAAAGAGATCGAGAGGAACGAAGAGAATGAGAGCGAAACGGGAGGTAGAAAGAGACGAGACTAACGTTTTCGTCGAAGTCGGAAGGTAAAATCTTCTAATGGAATTAAAAGGTTCCCTTCTATGAAGATCAGCCACAATTCGGTCTCCGAGTGGGATTTCGCGCCCCAATTCGCCACCATTAATTCATACCCGTTATCGAGCTAACCTTTAACCTTTACCAGCACGATCTATTCCCTCCCCGTACCGTTACCTAACTTTCCTGTCAAACAAACCACAAGACCGAATGACTAACCTGGCACACGGGAGAGAACGAGTGGAGGTGATTGTAATCGGCATTGTCCAATATTTGTTTTTGAGGTTATGAAACCGCGAAGCACGCTTAAAATATTTTACATTATCCGCAAATATTGCCAGGACCCTCCCCTCTTTGAGATTTAAATTTTTTTACGAATTTTTCATAATCGCGTGAATAATTTAAACCACTGACGTACGTAGACTGTTATACGACTGTTATACGAATGTATGAACTATTCGAAAATATGACGTCATCGTGGAATACATAACGGATAACAAAGTGTTCTACGTTACCGGCGACTTTCGAATTCTGACCGATAGAGGCGCCCAAAGACAATGGTACGGGTCGCGATGCATTCTGGGAAAAAATGGACGTCTCTCGACAAAAACGTGCTACGCGTCGTACCAGAGTAATTACCCCTTTTTCAATGTTATACGATGCAACTTGCTTCGCTCTGCAGGGCCAGTTTCATTTATCTGCAAGAGCAATAAAGTTTTTTATATATTTTTTGCTTTCCTTCGTTCACCAACGGCTCTTGTTTGTTTTTTTTCGCGAAATGAGAGCCCCAATGCTACGTCACGCGGCTGTTATTAAGCATCGCGGAACGATCCGATCGCACTCGAACGTGGTTCGAAGATGTCAAAGAGGTTAGGAAACCTTCTGTTCGAGACTGCCGAAAACAAGGTCGTAACTCTGTGCAAAGTTCTTGCGGAAAAGTTCTCGATGGCCTTGCGAATTTTTCTGTTTCCCATAGAACAGCGAAAAAGAGTGTGTGTCTGTATAAGCTAGTGGTGATGTTTCAGCGGAGAGCAAAGCTAGTTCAGAATAGACTAGGACGTTTCTTGGATCTTTGGCATTCGGCTATTAAGGCAGTTCTCATGCAAATCGACCACTTCGCGAATTACCTGCCCAGCAATTTATCTTCATTCGAGTTCATACGACTACGGTCGAGTGGCCACACGACTGCAGTGAGCATTACTTTATCGTACAATTCATTTTTATTTTGTTTATCCCTTTTTTTAGCGCAGGTCAAAGTTCAATTTCTTTTTCATCCATTTTATTTACAATTCAACTACATATTCTGTTTCTGTCTTTCATGCTTTTTTTTTCTCGATTAAAAAGAAATTTACAACAAAAATTAACACGAGTGAGATCGAGTGAGCTCGGTGAAAAAAATTAATTTCACAAACGAAAACGGAATTCAAAAGAATCCGAGGAAAAACGAAGATAAACGAAAAATAGAGTCGCCGGATCTGAATAGAGGACTTCTTCAAAGATTACGTAACGCGTAGGTGTCAAAGGACATCATGATCCACGACATAATATTCTGGAATATAATATTTCCATTCTGCTAAGAGGATGTAAGGGATGTTAACCTAAAACGGAAATTCAATGAGAATTATATTTTTGGAATTACGAAAAAAAAAATTTTTCAAATGAAAATCAAAATACGTTTCCTCGCAACGACTGCCTGACGCATTTTAATTTTTCATTTCGTCGCTAATTCATAACTTTTAATACTTTATCCCAGAGAGACTCATTCGTAACCACAAAAGACTGAATTATCATTTTAAAAAATGGCGTCCGCCCCAAAAAAATTACAGGGACAAAAATATATAATTTACTCAGTCTGACGAATTTACCGTCTCTACTTATCCTTTTTTCCTCCGCCCTTTCCTCTTTTTTCTCTCTCCAATGAACTCAGCCTTATAAATACGTGACGTGAACTCCACATGAGATTTCCTCTCTATACGACTTTGCGCATAGTTTTAATGCGATGCCATATCGTCTGACCATTAACGCCATTTCCACTAGGCTGCAGTCACACGAACGCGTTACAAGTTTTTGGTGCCAGGTTGCATAAATATATATATATATATATGCTCAAAGAACCAGAATATACATATACCTATAGTCTAGTCCATTGAAAAGATAGAAATTCGCTGATTCTTATTATTATAGTCAGTACCCGTTGCAGCCACTATACGTATGTAAAACAGCGCATTTATATAGTGAACAATGTTCGGACGTTATCATGGAAACGGCCCTTTTACGATGCTACACGAAAATCCAGTACACCATACCATAATATAATACATAATACGGTACAGTATGGTTAAGCACCGGCCAATTTTCGTCAATTTGGCACATTCCTAATCCCCCCCCTGAATAATCCAATGGCGTCGCATCATTGCGATTTTCTTTTTTGGATTAGTCAATTAGCCGCGTCGTGCTTGAATTTACTAATTATATCCCAGCCCTGGGCTCTTCGTCTAGTCAATTCAATTATCATTCGGTCGAGTTACCAAGCAGGGATGAATATACTTTTTGGCTTTAATCCGATTTAAAGAAGTAAGTACTAGTCAATTACGTATAAGGAACCAGAGCTCAAGGAAAATTACAATAAATTATATTCGAGCCGGAAATCTATATCGGGTGTGATTATTTTATACAATACTAGACTTTCCGCTGTTGAAATTCAAAACGCAGCGTAATTAATTGGATCAACGTTAATCGGCCAGAATTCACAGTGATAACGTATATTATATTTTCTATTTCCGCTATCTCCGTACTTTCCTATCGATTTGACTATCAAACGATAACCGTTTAAGTAGCCTATATCGTTCCAGTGTTTACAGGAAATGACGATGGAATAATATTACGTCATTAATAATTTAATTAAATCATCCCTGTTTTAGTCAACTGTCTTCTAACTCGTAATCAAAATACATTTCGGGTATGCGAGTGTGAAGTTAGTAGCTCGAGGGGACCCAAGTAGAAAAGTAAACTAACTGTCAGACAAAACTGGGGATCGGTCTGACCCGCACGCAACTTGCCTACTTAATAATGTTATACCATATCATAACTAGCAGACCCGGGAAAATTAACCTTTGCGTTATCAATTTTTTTTTTTCAACTCTTATCAAAATCCACGCGACACTAAACTTTCAGCAATTACTTGCGTGGATTATAAAGAAAATTCAAATAAACTTCCAAATTTGATTTATTGTTCGTGAACTTCTTTCAATTTGATATCCCATTAACACGTATAGTGGATAATTAAGAAATTGAAAGTTCTATGACTAATTTAATTTTTACTTGCGATTTTGAAGAAATTTTTTTTGTCCTAAATTCTCCCATAAATTATTGATATTAATAACTGTAACTGCTAATTTATACTTTAGCTCTTTTAATACGCAAACATCAAATAAAGCGCGACATGTAAATAGCGTTTTTTTTTTTCGTTTTGACCAAACCATTATCCCAAAAGTTATACTGGGATAAATACCCAGTAAAACTAAATTCCCCTCATTAAGCACGCATATAAGCGTATATATATAAGATACGCTATATATCATACGATACACGAAAACGCACGATTACGGACGAACGTCTACGAACATGCACGAGTGCGTGCACGTTGATTAATACCAGCCGGTATGTCGCTCGTAACTTAAGGTTAATTGCACCGAGTTTAGTCGACATATGTGAACCCTCCGCTTATGGCAGTCATATATAACTACAGGAACAGGCAGATAAAAGCAATAGTGGCGCCACTCTCGCTCGAAAATTAAAGGCTACGATCTTGTTGATGGCCCAAACTCAAGGATGGAACTCAGGGCCGGATGCACAACCGGAATCAAAATGGCGGAGACTGCCGAATTTCCCCGAAACTCCAGTTGCAGTTTTCTACGGGTAAAAGCGAATGATTAAGTCGTCTTAGTTTCGCGAAACTTTTCCTATATACTTAATGACCGTGAATCCCGTGCGATGGCGCTGCCGTAGAGAACCTTGTAAGATATGACGTAGTTTTCTGGACCGAACGGAAAGTGTACATTTTTTCTTTTTTTTTTCTGTATTTGATATTTAAAAAAAAAGATATTTTTTAATACTCACTTCAGTGTTCGCTCTTATCTCAAAAATATTATCCTACAAATATTTTAACGAATAGTCATTTCACATTTCAAATTTATGTATATCCATTAGCATGGTATATAGATATGTGCTATATATGCCATAAATTTATGTATTTATTTAAGCTACGATTCTCACCCGATGCCAGTAGTCGAACTACCCCCAATTTATCTCGATCTGCCGATAACAGCCACCGACTAGAAGGGGCTCGTATCGAATAGGAATGAAATCATTTTTCGAACACAGCAAGTCTTTTTTTTTTGTTAATGTCTGCGCTTATCGCCCAAAGGTATATCAGTGATATGAGATAAAAAAAATTCTTCGGAGTTTCTCCCGTCGCATAACTGAAATTTTCACAATAAAATCAACACAGTCCACTGGACCACATTGGCACGGAATTTTAACTGATTCGATATTCCCGAGTTACTCAGTCGAGTAAATAATATTTATTCCGTCATAAAATTTTCGCAAGCCGCTTACGTCACTTCGTGTGTTATCAATTTGAATATTTCGTAATCTAAAAACGGAAAATGAAAAAACTCGAACCTTTTGACACACATTGAATTGAGTTTCCAATGGAAAAAAAAAAATCGATTCGCGTCAATCCTACAACGAAGCACAATGACGATCGATTACTGCACTGAGAAAAATTAACGAGCGGATACTTGGGAAAAAAAAGTTTTCAAACTGTTGTCGAGTACGCGCGATACGCGTCAGGCAATAATAACACAGGCGCCTTTGTACGGTCGCGTTTCCACAATGAAATACGACTTGCGCAATACGACATTGACTCGTTGGAATATGCATATATTTATCCAGCAAATAAAACCGTCTACGGAATAGGGCAATAAAGAACGAATGAAATTCAATGATAATTGGCAGATCAATTATTCCCATTTAAAGTAGCCACCTCGTGAATTTTTCATTGAAATTTTTGTTTTCCCTCTTATCCCCAATTTTCTAGGCCTCTCTCGTTCGGGCCTCGCTCTCTTTTCCTGCATTCTCACAATCTGGACATCAATCTTAATCGTCTTACAATTCAAGCTCGATTTTTCATTGAGAACGATGAATTATTGCTACGCCCCTGGGTACCTGCCTCGAATCCCATTCGTATCAAGAAACTCAATTGGCCGTCGATATAAAAGAGCGGCACTCTAGGACGCATTACTGCGATACTATCGAAGTGGCTTTCCTCTTTAAGAATCTACAGTTTCGGCATAGTACGTAACTATAGTGAAATTAAAAACGTGCTTACGTGAACACTGCCGTGGCTCGTCGCTACCATCTCCGCAATCGTCGAAGCTGTTGCACACTTTGTTCAGAGCGACGCAGCGACCGTTTCCACAGTGGAATTCGCTCTGGCGACAGGACAGCACAGTACTAGCCGTTACGATGCAAACGTAAAGTAGCCAGCGCATGCCTGAAAGATAAAAAAAACGAAAAAAGAGGATAAATAAAAATTGTCTATAAAATTCATAATAAAAATAATTTTTCTATTTTATCATCATTCCTTTACAATCTCGAATTCCATAACGCCCCACCATTATTACACCGAATATTATTTTCCTCTTTTTACCTAGAACAGACAACCCCTGCTAACAAAGATTCTAGAAAGTTTTCCGATAAAGCCATAAAGGTACCTCCGAGTTCGAGACAGCCATTGGAAGGCGGGCAATTCAAAAATGCCAAAGAAGCGCCTCTGAAATAAAACCCACGTAACACGGTGGAACGACACGGAATGGATTATTTACTAGCCTCCGTTTCCCGATCGAGAATTTCCCGAGGAAAACAACGCATTCGTCCCGACAGTTTCTCCAGAGTATTCCAGAAAATTCATCATAGATGGCGCTGAGAGCGCTTTTCCGACTAGATCTTTTATCTTTATCAAAAACATCCTTATCGTGCCCAAAGGCAGGGCTTTGAACAGTTTTGAAAGTGATACGGCCCTGAGGGGGCCCCTTCCCGTAGATTTGCGCTTAATCGTTCTTTTCTAGCAGAGACAATCGTGCCAGTCCTCGGGGCTTCTGGCTTCGATGAAACTTTCGTTTCTCTGACTGCCCTTCCCTCCCCTTCGATCCTCCCCCCATCGCCAACTCTCTCACTCCCACCTGGTACTCCTTTCCCCTCTCCCTCGCTCTCCTGCCAGGTGAATCTCTATGAAAAGCATAGAAACGCGCTTCCGTGCTCATCCGCTGTCATCCGTCCCCCTAACATTCGTCCCTCTGGATCTTTCTTATCGCGGATATATTATTCCTCTCTGGCAAATTGCATTACGTATCCGCTACTGTCTTCTCGATGTATCTCGTACACGGTATACCCCTTCGGAATTACATGGAAACTAACCGAAGCGACAAATAAAGTCGATACTGCTTGATTAGTGAGAAATTGCCAGGGACGAGAACTTCTCCATGAGTTTAGTTGGATAAATCCAGCGCCAATTGGTTATCCAGACACCCAACTGCTACCAATACTGGACGTCTCATTTCATGAGATATAAGCGTGGTCGCGTCGGCGACTGTCGCTACGGTGTAAATTGAGTTAGTTTGGTTCATAACGAATTGCCAGGTATAACTCGTATATAAATATATATGTATATACATATATACAAGGTTTATTCATATTGCACAAAATCACGTTACCTCGCGCCTTCGCACGATTGGAAATCAAGTATGAATTATCAACTGTAACGATATTGGCGAAAATTCGCGAATATCATTTTTACATTTACCTAGCGATATATTTCAGACGGATATTCAACGCGAAATTTTATTTAAGGCACGATGAAATACGTGCGTCCTTTTTTTTCGGTACCTGTGGGAATTTTCAAATGTCTCTCAGGTCACGTTCCTTAAATGACTTTCGTCAGGCTAAGCTGAGCGAGCTGAAATACAAAAAAAGGTAACTCGATGAAAGCTACGAAAATTTTCGTATCCGCCTTAAAGGGCCACGCGTATTCTTTATATATATGTGTATATATATATATATAATAGCTAACTCGATGGCCGCAGACTTCCGCGTTTATGCGGTGCCTGTAGCTTCCGGCTTCCCATGGGCTGCATATTTTTCGAGTCTATCTACCGGAATTAGCATACGAATGTACTGACTTTACTGTCTTATATATATATATATATTTATTTACGGTACGTGTATATTATATATATATATTATATATAAATTTATATACAGACTCCTTTGAAAATGGTTTCTTTCGTTAAAAAGTTCTTTCCACCCTACTTATTCTTTATTCGCACGACCGAATATCGGTCGTTCCTTTTTTTCTTATTTACGAATCAATATTCGTAGTGTCGATAGATAAATTCTTAATTCAATGCATAAATTTCGAGCGGCCGGTAGTTTATGGAAACAGAATTCGTGTCGCCATCTAGCGTTAAGCGAACAGTACTACAAAAAGCTTTGTTTACTGTAGCATATTGAACGGCGATCTTGCTTTGCAATTATTTTACACCCACATGCATTCCCAAACCATATACACGCGCGCCTATAACTGGTTCACTCTATAGCCAAAGATACATGTTCCAGTGAATTTTGTCGAACCAAGTAAACGAGACTGAAAATGAAAGTTTAACCCTGAAAATCATTAATAAGTAATCTCGTAAAGGTAATCTATTTAAAGAGTATCTATATTTACGTTAAGGGTAATATATCCCAAGGGTAAATTATTATTCAGTTTGACTGTACCAACTAGTAGTCTAGTACGTAATATTATTATTTAATCAACTAGCTGCTATCACTAGAATTGCTAGTAGCAGAGTTCAAACCGATGAAATTTCCTTGTGAATTCGTATAAACGAATACCTGTACCAACATACATAGTTACGTAACGAGTATAAATGATCCATAATAAAAATAGTCTCTGCCTTTAAAACGAATACCGTCAGGTCGTCCTAGGTCGATGATTTTTAAACTGACCACCCGGTATAAATTCGTAGCAATATCAATCAGCACGGGTATTGGGCATTATCCATTACGTATTACACGAACCTCCATAATACCAAACTAGCCAGCCACGAGCACGTTCAAAGAGATGCAGATCAAAGTGGCGAAGGAACGATCAAATTTTCCTGTGATACAGGAAAATGAATTATAAAGCGTACGAAGCCGACGTTACAGGGAATGCCGGGAAACGGCTTGTACGTAAAGTATTTTAATATTTAGTATCGAGGTAATTTCTGTTTCCCGAAGGAAGCATGGCGATTTTATATTTTAATATTTTTTTAAAGGTACTATCAGTAATTGACATTGTTACGCAATTTGATCGGACCCTATTGTAAAATGACAAAAGAGTTACGTAATCGATACTTGGTTTACTTTTTTTTTTTTTTTTTTTCTAATTAACAACTTTTTACTTTCTTCCTCAATGATCAAACATGTGTCCGGAATTAGGACTATTACCGTATGGTCGATGCATTCAAATTCAAATGACGTTCAAATTATACGACTTAACGCTCCCATTACCTTGTACCATAATAACAATGGCATTGTCCCTGTACCAACTGCAGAACCTTCTTCGCTACAACAGAGACGCTTTCGAGACTGAAGCGCCACGTAAACGCGCCAATTTTCTCTAGCGAATATTCACTACCTTTTTTTTCCCCACTCTTCGCAATTTCCTCGCTTCAAGAGTGCTCCAAGTATATTTTTGCTCTTTTTGAAAAATCTATTTAATTTTATTTCCTTCATATTCGACTCGCCTCCTATGGTTTGCTCGAAAATTCATCGTTGTAGTAAATTTTTGGAAAATACATGTAAAACCTCGACGAACCTTTTATACGATCCACGGGATCTTGACACCTCTGGGAGTTGTCAAACTGCATTTCGTCATACCGTCATAACCTATCTTGCGACTACAGCGCCCCAGGGGTTCGCGAGGAAATCCTGCACTCCCGCTTTTATACGCCGACAACGTGGATGCCCACGTATCGTTGCCTCGAAGACACATAGACCTCGGGCAGGTAGGCACTGTATCAAATGGAGGGCGATTTCTTTATATGCCGTTGCGATTTCCGAGCACTTGAATTTTCTATAGGCCGTATCCAAAGATACGGCGAAATAATTCAAATGACCGATACCCGTACACGTGGATTCGTGGAGTTGCGAAATATTCTGAGATATTCATTACTCTCAACCCCTTTTTTTTTTCTTCTACGTTCTTACACAGGAAACGCCGGAAACAAGAAAATCAACGAGGAAAAATTTTTCTATAAAACTGTCATGCAGTTGACACTGATTGATTGGATAAGTGATGAAAAAATTAATGGAAACTACGATTACTCACAGGAGACTCGTGGTATATAGTAGTACTACATTTTACACTATATATATATATTAAGCTGGGCTACCAGGTACAGTGATTTTGCTTTGATCTGTCAATTGATCAAACTCACGAAATTTTTTTCGTATCAGACACGCCTGGTACTGCAGCAATGCTTGAGCATATACCAAATTCGAAAATACGAGTGCATTATGGGTACATTCGGATAATGATCTGGATGGATCGTTACTGTGAAAAGGATCGAGCAGACACGGAAGCCCATGTACAACCGTGAGAACTATACGGAATGAGTTTGCGATATCAGTAGAAACGTACATTGAAATTCCATTAATTTGAATTCAAGTCAATTAACCGATCAATTTAAAGCGCGGAGCATGTGATTTACAAAAATCCATTATACGAAAATCGGATACCGGTAATGATTGTTTGATGGCGGGGTATGTAAAATAATATAAAAATAAACAATAGTTATCACCCTTCCTTCAACCCCTGCTGAATATGATATCCATGTAACACAGTGGAGAATTTATTACGTCGTGAAAAATCGCCACCCTTCGGGAATCTCCGGCAGGCATTTCCCAAGGAGAATTTTCTACCTCTCTCTCTCTCTCTCTCTCCCTCGTGCCCTAGATCGAATAAATTTGATTTCTCTCTGTCTCTCCCCCTTGAGAATTTATTGGCGAGTACCGGTCGTCTTGTAAGAAGAATAAAAAAAAATTCTACTAAGAAAGGTAGCGCAGCAGCTAAAATATCCTCTATATATAGGAGAGAGGAGAAAGTGGAGTATAAAAGGATACAGGGGCGGATAGGGGAGGGGGGTGTAGGAGGGGCTTGAAACCTCAAAAAAATCGAATTATATTCGTGAAAATTATCGTTTACAGTTTGTTTGCTAAGGGCTTTTGCGGAATTTTCGATACGATGGTAAAACTGGAAATCAACCCTCCACGCGTCACTGGGGGGATGATGGAAGAGACGTAGGAAAGAATTATTACTATATCAGGGCCGAAGTCTTCGGGGCCTTAAGGGTGCAAAGCTGGGAGATAAATAAGACAGTTGCGGCTGACGTTAATGTTTGCTTTGCTTCAAATCCACCAACCCCTACTTATTTTAGCCTTATATTGTATATATATACATATATATATACATATATGTAGACTGATACCGATTATACTTGCGTAGACACCCTCTATGTTCACGCCCTCCGCCCCTGACAACCGCATCTTGATATCGCGATTCGAGCTTCTTTCTTTTTTATCCACTCTCCTACTTCTTATTATTATTCTTTGCATTCGCTTCTATCTTTATCCCGAATTGCGTCAGGAACTGTCTCCCACCCCCTGGGCCAAGACACACCCTGTCGCAGACAGACTCCAATCTCTCTTCGTTTACCCCATTCTTATTTTAAGTTTTTTTTTTCTCTTCATTGCTTCAACCGCCCCCTCGTCTCGTCCGCCCCTACGAGCCTTCAAAGAATTCATGAAAAGCACTACCCAAATCTACGACCCACTTCTCTAGGGGTAGTTCGGTGGAAAGTTTTGTTGAATAAGAAAAAGAGGTTTCTCCAGTTGGCAATCGTGCTACTGAGCTATTTCACTAGAAAACTTCTCGAATTCCTTAAATTTCTTAACTTAAATCATGGAAATCGCGAAGGAATGCAAAGGACAGAAAGTCAGTTGACAGCTAGGGGAAAATTTAAGGAAGTAATGCCAAACGCAGATAAACAACAAAGGGACGACCTGAATGTCCCTAGATTGATTCAATAAATTCGTTTAGCCATACCACGGACCCAAAGACGTGCATAGTTTTACATATAAAAATTTGTAGAATCTTTTTTCTTTTTATTTATCTTATTTATGCTATGAAAATTTGCAACAGATGCGTCTGCGAATTCAGATCTCAATTCATGTCGAGTCGAAAGACCCTAACACCATAAATTCCCTAGGTCGTTATTATCGGCAAGGGAGCACAGGGCTAAGCAACGGGTGGCAGTGGGTAATAATAACCGCTTATAAGCGGTGTCGGGTCAGCCTCAATTTCTCTTTGAGTTAGCGACCCCTATAACTATAAAAAGAAATCGGCCGGGTAGCTTCTTCCGGTGGGTGGGGGTTGGGAGAAAAAGTTGAGCCGAAGTGAAATAATAAAATAAAATAAAAGAAGGGGGAATACGGGTCGCCAAAGAAAATTTAAAGGAGGTAACGGGGATCAAGCGAAGACTTACGTATAGCACGAGAATAACCTGACGGAGTAAAAAGGGTTAGTTCCCTAAAGATACCAACTAGTTGAAAGTGTCATCCTCCATTTCTTCTTGTCTTCCCTTTAATCCCTCCCTACTCCCTCCGACCCCCTACACTTTTCATACAGTGATACGCAAAACAGCCCTTGCCTACCGTACTTCGCGTATTCCAAAAGCGCCATTCTTGGGACACTATCAAAATTCATGAAGTTAGCCGAGCCACCCTAGGGAATTTAGTGGGTAGTCACTGGGTTTGAAGAAGAGAAAGGGAAGATAATAGAGAAAAAAAAAAGAGAAATAAAAAATCGTTGATTAATTCTCCTTCTTTTATTCGAGAAGTTCTCAGCTCGACGCTTCGGTCGACCGTAGAGTGTATATCAATAGCCGTTTCAATATTGTTTAAATTAATTTTTACTATGGTAATCGATTTTTTTGTTGTAATTATTAGTCCTCCTTTGTACATAAAATGTATATGTATATATGTATACAGTTCAAAAACGCATATTCCACGTAGCTACAAAACGATAGCTAATTGCGGCCCCGCTGGTAATTTCCAGCCAGCAATTACACAGCGCCGTACGCCTAACGAAGAGACCTCGTCCTGACTCTCAGGGTTCCCTACGCTTTTTAAATTGACCTCGACGTTCATTACGCCGGGAGTAATTGCTCCTCGTGAAAGACAATCGTCCGCGCGCCCTCTTCGTCAAGCAACGTCACGACGTGGATTTCTATTCCACGTTCGGAAACAATAAATGAACGTTTCACGTAGATGCACCTGCTGCACGTCCATCGGATAGACATGTACGGGATTTCGAGAGGGAATAGAAAGCCAGACAAATGGTTTCGCACAATGAAAAGTTTTCATTATTTCTTCGTTCAAAAAGTGAATCCTAAGAGAGGATTTTAAGAATACTAAGTAAAAGCTAAAAAAAATTCTAAATGCAATTTTCAAACAAAAATTTTTTTACGCATATCTCTCTCGCCCCACGCTTATACTAAAATATAATAATAACACGTTCAACCTAAAATCTTCATATCCTCTGTGTACGTGTAAGAAATACAAAAATTCCGACTTATTCACCCCCATGAAAAACCACCCTTATTAAAATCGCTCAGAATACGTCTGGAAAGTGGGTAATAAATTTTCAAGTAAAAATAAAAAATATTTTTCAAATTTTTTTCGTTTCTTTTTTTTTGAATTTCCTGTAAACCAGTCATAAACGGTATAAATGCTTAATCGCATGGGGTCTGTATATACTAAGGGTTGCGATTACGTGGCAATTATAATACGCGACCACCTCGAATTATCGTGAACGGCGTGGGATCTGTCGACGAGCGACAATGAGTCATGGAAACGGGCCGAAGGGTTGTATATCAATTCGAATCAGGTATTGAACCTGAAGCGGCTGTTATCGCGCGAACACCTGCTTTCGTGAGATACTGCACAGTATTCGGCATGTGGACAATTGAGGTGCTAGGTACACGAAGGGGTTGATATAGTTAGGGAATCCTGGTATTTACCAAGCAACCCCTTAGTGCCAATTCTCATAGGTAATATTAAACTTTCATTGTCGCCCTCGTGCAAGGTGGGATTAAACTGGGGCATTTACTTTTTGAAAGCACTGTACTTTCATTCAAAGAAATTTACAATGGGATTCAAAAGTGCTAGAGTCACTCTGTCCTCAATCCTGTATTATCAATGGACGCTGTTATCACTGGGCAGAATTTCTAAAGACCTTCGCGACCCTTGATAGAAATTTCAAGAAACGCGTTAAATACGTTTATAAAAAATTATGCAAAAAATATATTTTTTTTTTCAAAACTTTCTTACCGCCATATTTAATTAGGCATTTTCGAAACAGACGATAGCAAACGTTTTTATAATTCATTAATATCCACGAGGCAACAATTTTCCATATGAATTTACCAGGGGCCTGGGTTTGCCAATTAGCACGGTATTTAACTGTTAATGAATTATGGCCGGGTAAATTAATTTTGGGCTTGGTATAATGCTTGTGCGTACACCTAATTGCGTAAATTTAATAACAACAATGGCTCGTAATTGCATTGTTATATTTGCTAGACAAGACACGCGATAGATTCACTCAATAATGCATGGTAGAATTCAAAACCATGTTTATTGCATGAAATTCTAGCTGACATATCCCTCCAATAACGTATATGAGCATTAACGTATAATACAAAGAAAAACGCATGAAAAATTAGTGAATTTCTATAAGTTTTCTATTAGTGAAGTTCTATAAGTAAGTTTCATCTAACTTTGATAATAAAAAATAATTCAGCCTCCCTATAATTACTAATTAGCATACATTACACATTAGGAAATGTGGTCAAAGGAAATTTGTATGAACAGCTTCTGCACGATTGTGCAGTCGTTTCTACTGACAAACAAATCGTTGGAATAAATTCGTCTAATGGCATTGATAATTTCAAATTTTCCCGCTTAACGCAAATTACAATACCTCCCACAGTCTCGTGACTATTCTATCAGTGCACAGGGTTTAATCAGACATTTCGACTAAACTGATAACATGAGAATGGATCACAAAGCAATGCTGAGCGGATGGCGGCTTTATACTCCCATAGGCCACATGAACTGACGTGTTTCCGCTCAATTTCCATGTGCAGTGGGTATATGCAAATGGGAGGACAGAAGACGTGAGAATAGACAAACAGTAGGACGGACGGTAAGACATATGAAGTTTCCAAGATAGTGGGACAAATGGTGATGAACTTTGAACTATGACGTGTTTCCAACGTATTTGATTGTTAGGCAACGAATTCTCGAGTTTCGATATCCGGTATAAGAAGTGACGTGAAATTCTGAGTATTCAGGTAAACGTGAGAATCCTAGGAAAGACACAGGCGAGGCCAGCTTTGACTGACTGGTGCTTACTACTAGGTAGTAGGTATTGGCCTGGCTATTGATTACAGCCCAAGTCCACCCCCTCGACAGGTGCGGTCGGCTGACGATGAAATTTGTTCCGTCAGCAACCCTTGCTTCGTACCCACTTATACATTTTTTGTGTTTCTCCCTTCCGCCATAACCTTTGGCTTGCTTCCTATTGACGGCCACGTCTATTGAATTAGGGTTCCTGTGGGAGAAGATATAATCTTTTAGGTTGTATAGAATTTTAGTGTTACTTTAATGATTATTAGTTAGAAGGATTTATAGGGGGTGTAGGTAAGTAAAGGTTCATGACAATTTCATGGGTCGACTGTATACAATGTCTTTTTTTTAATGGAAGAGGACTCGCGTTGGTAGTCAATGTAAAAGATGACAGAATGTGTTAAGATGGATTTTAAAATTTAATTTCATGGTTCAATGAAAATATTCACGTGCTGTCGGTTCTCCGTAATGCGGGGACTAAGCTCAGTTTTGACAAGGATGCACTTTAATTACGTGTCACAAGGCTTTTCTGAACGCTGATTACATAGTTTTTGTGAATATGCTGACTGAGGGAAATTTTGAAGTTTGTATGGTGTTTATTACTCGCGTTTAGATCGGTAATATATATTCGTCTTTACTTCTATTACTTATTCGAGCAATATGTAACGTGATTCATAATTGGTTTATATTTTTTCCAACAAAAATTGTTTTCAGAAATTAAAAACGTTACCCCATCGTACCACCCTCAAAGATCTCACTAAAATGTAAATGAATGGCCGGAGAGCATTCCGTACCTTACTCTCGTCGACAGAATTTAAAGGAGAAACAAGTTTAAAAAATATCCTGAAATTTAATTAATCACGGTAGAAAAATTCTGATGTGAAAAACAAAGATAATTAAATGACAGCCGCGCATGCCTCAGGCATCCAATGGAGTCGGCATTCGATAAAAAAAATAAATCGAAGAGAGACATTTAATATCGATGATTGTATCTAAGGAAGAAAAAAAATTATTTTTACAATGATAATTAAAAAAGTAGAATTAACCAGGGAAGTTTAAAATCTAAGATTTACAATAACGGTTAACGCTAATCTCTTTCGAGCCTTACCCAAAGTCCCAAATGGGGTTTGTTTGAAAATTAGCTTAATTATCCGTTAATGGAGTGCACAGTCGGTAGCGTGTAGGAGCTAAGTGCATTTTAATCGAGTCCTCGTTCTCGCCCGATATCGGGTTGGTGCTTGGTTTTGTATTTCAGGTACAATTTAACTGAATTCAATCTAAACTGAAAAACATATATCGTTCTTTGTCCCAAGATCCACGTGCCTCGAGAAAACATGACTTCCACTCGACGCTGGAGTGCCATTAATTACCAGAGAATAAAGAGGAAAGTGTCGAGGCAGGTCGCCATAGACGCTGATAACTACAGTCTCGGTCGTTGCACCCAGAATTGCATTTCATTTCGAATTAGCTTCATTCATCTGGATGCGCATTACCGTAAAGATATAATATGGCGCCATCTGCGCTTACATCAGTAACGCCAGACAGGGCAGCCATCTTGTCACATTCAACGTCTGTGTCACTTGTTACGCCACCGTAACTTCTATGCTAGGAATTCTCGTATCAGATCCTTTAATTATTATAATTAGAAATGGATAACTTCGTACCCAATATGGTGGCTGGTACTACTGGCTTCGATATCGAACTTCTGGCAGCCTCCCTTCGACTTTCCTCTTTTGGTAGTTACCAACGTTATTAGATTTCTCTGGCGGATTCAATCGATAATTCTATAATTGGTGCAGATGGTGTAATATTTCGAAATTACACGGACTCTCCGCAGAATTGACATTTTTCATTTTCTTTTACTAATGACATCCGCCTGTCTGTCTCTATCTGCCTTATACTTTGACATTCTCTTATTATATGTATAAAGACAGGTATGCTTGACATGGACATAACGAGAAATTTGAGTATCAGCAACACGGCGAAATTCTTATTATCAAATATATAAGGTTGCAGTTTTGATATTCTTCAACCTTAGTTATTTGCTTTATGCTTAAAGAGAGCCGAGTCTCACGCCATCAAATTATTCGGATTTAATAGGACGTCTTTGTTAGTTAATTACATTAAACTCCTCGTCGAGATGACAACTGACTTGACTGAAATAAGGTTAGAAAACTTACAGAATTCAGGAGGATCGTCACTTCCAGCGCTGTTTATTCTCAGGTCTTCCCTCACAGTTTCCAGAATCGTCAGACTCGAAATTAACCATCGTTACGATAATCCGTGCTCACGATAAATTCACCCGTGACTAATAATAGTATATGTATAGTTAATATACGACAAGACGCTGCAACACGTCAGCCTTCTGGCGACAGCTGCCGAAGTTGCTAGAAATTTATTCTTTATCCCAAGCATGAAAACTTTCTCGCTTTTCCACTTTTCTCTTCTTCGCCATTACCTTTCTTTTTCTTTCCTTGCACTTCTATTTGTCGAGCATCCTCGTGCTAAAGTACACCGAACTATCTGTACTATCATGCTATACGATACTACGTACTGCGTGCTCTGTGGCTCACTAGTCTTGAGTTACGAATCTGGCCGCTTCGACAGCTGTGGCGCTGAATGCGCTTCGTGATTCAGTTTAACGGCTGTGCTGATTTTTATTGTCTCCGGGAGTTCCGAGATTTTCACGTTATGTCGATGATTAAGAATACCTCGAAAGCCAGGATCTCGTTCGTACCTCCTCGGCACGTACGTCCCGTACGACTTTATTTACTTGTTCCGCAACGTCCGGGCGAATGAGAAAGTTCGTGAGATTGCAGTATTTTCTTGGACTCCATCCGAAGGCTGATTGCATTTCGAAGTTTGGTACCATGTTCTTTGGAGTGTAGTGTGTACTCATTGTCAGCTTAAAAATACGTATCGCGTCTGTCTCGTTCGGACACATAGCGTATAGAATATCAAGGGACAATATCAATTCCACCTTACAACAGTGGTTCTGCGGTCGTTCAATTTCAACAGAGGGTAACGAAATTTCAAGATGTCAGCAGCGAACTGCCTATTACATTCTCTTGGGTTGAAAGAAAGACGGAGATGAAAGGAAAGCAGGTGAGGAGGAGTTTCATTAATAATGCAAGACAGTAGAAGCCCAGAGTAGAGTAGAGCTCGAGATACATTCTGTAATTATTCTTGTCGGCCCGAGGAAAAAGAAAGAGGAGAAAGGACAATTATTTATAACGAAAAATACACCATCTGGCCTGACTAGAAATATCATTTTTCCAAAGAATTATGGCAGAGCGTCCTTTCCCTAAAGTTTCCTTTGTCAGTAGCAAATAGAGAAGGGACAGAAAATTTGTGGCTATGCAATTAAGATCAATCCCGAATGATACGTAACATAACTTCTTTAACTCTATTTAGCATAATCATAAATTACACTATTAGGGAACAATTCACAGATGTCAATAGCCGCGTCGCGTGAATTCAGTGCTGAATTTATCCCATGATAACCCTCGTTAACCACTAGGACCAGTAACAAGCAATTTATACCAGAACATTACATTGCAGAACGCTTCTCATTAATTCTCTAGTGGACAAAGTACCACAGGAATATATCGTGTATTGTTATAATACATCAATGCAATAACAGGTCGGCAGAATTCTAAGAAGCAAGATCCATTCGCTTTGGCGGTCGTTTGTTATATTTATATACCGCACAAATCAAATTTAATAACCCACAGTTGTTTCTCGCTCTCGTTGCTAATCCAATTATTTCAAACAGTCTGTCACGTAAAAAATAGATAGGTGCCGCTTCACATGTGGAATTGTTGAGATGAAAAAGAAAAAAGAATATCGTTTTACCACCCGTACTAAGTTGCCAGTTTGCGACGAGCAAACAACAGGAAAACCCGGAAATTGCTTTCAGCCAGCGAAGAGGCACTATCATTTCACAGTATGCATCGTTCTGCGTACTGAGTCCTCTTTCGCATATGGTGTATACATATATGTGTACTATAGAAGGTATATATAGCATATATTATATCGTACGGTACGTGTCCATGTAAACGCAGTCTCTACAATTCGGGCGCAGTACTTCACTTTTAATCTTTTTTTTATCTGTTTCATCCAACAGTTTTACCGAACCCAATATTTATATCTTTACAGTAGCGATAAAACCCTTTTTTTTTAATCCTCGCAGTGTCTTACATTCCTTTGTAAAAAAAATTTTTTTATCTTTTCAAAATTTTAAAAACTTCAAAAATGATTTTTCCAAAGACAACTCCGTTCTATTTTCACTGCTTGCTCCAGTTCCTGTATTTCTCTCATATCCCAAGGGTATGTGATGTGCTTTTCAATGATCGCACCGAACACGTCGGACAACCGCTAATTTTGCGCTGACTGTTTCGTGTTACGAAGGATTCTCGTAACGAGTCCGCTGTGTCAACTGCAATTGTGCAGCACGACTCGAATTCGTGAGCTTTACAATAGCATGCATACTGCAACAAATTCGAAGGACGTATACCGAGCGTGGAATTGCACTCAGCTTGTACGATCAGAATCGATAACCCGACATTTGTCAACTGATCGAAAAGCCACGTGATTTGCTTAGCAACGACTACGCGCAATTGGACAATTTTTTAACGGGAGTTCAGGACAATTATTTATTATTAATTACAAAATTAAACTAGAATCAGCCCTAATTACGGTTTACGGTCTTTTTTCTATTTTTTTTTGCGTGACAGTGCTCACTTGAAGGAGACAGACAATTCCAACTTTAAAGCAATCCTCGTGGGATTGTAAAATGTAATATTATTTTATAGGATCTTCGGTAACTACTGGCAATCTCGTCTGGCTGACCGATTACTGGTATTTTCTACTGCCGTCTTTACAGAGCATATATAGATATATTTAAAAGCCGACAGTACCTACTATCTCTTAGTATAAACTTTTTGTCTTGCGTTCTCTATCGCTATGTATCTCTTGATCCTTTTTCTTCTCGATTTCTACTTCCCGTATCGTACGTTACGTAACGCTCTTGCACTAACTGTAACTTTAAGCAATACTATAAATCGCCTTGCGGCATGTATGTATTGAATTTGTATCCCATAGGATCCGAAGAAAAATGGTAGGACCGATTGTAGTTTTGAAATTCGCCGCGAAATAATATATATATTTACACCAGGCCGATATGAATTCTGTGAAGTTTTAAGAGAAACAACGGCAAAGCTCATGAGTCGGAATTTGCTAAACATCCGTTAAACTGACGTGGTGGTATCTTAAGTTGGGTCGGAATAGGATAGACTTACTGCGGTGAGCCAGTACGTACTGTTCAAAGGGATACGTTAGTTTTGAAACAATTAATCTTGCCGTCCATTGAATATGTGAAGGTTTAGGCACGGAACCTAACCTAACCCAGAATAATCTAGGAATCTAAACCAACCAAAATGTATTGGGTTTAATCGGCATTAAACTCAGTTGCGTATGAGAATAATTTCGGAATTGAAAATTTATTACATTTTTATAATTAATTCAGAATTTAATTCACTTATTAAAAAATTCACCTTGGACTGACCGGGGTTCAATGAAATTATCTGACTTCTAATTCTAACCCAATATAAGCGTAAGAAGCACTAACATTCCGGTTTCTTGATTATTGGTCAAGGTGAATTTAGATGATATCGGTGGTAATAAAAAATGAGGAGAAAAAAAACGAATGCGGAGGAATAATCGAAGAGAAGGAAGTTCATGCAAACACATACGGCAAATTACGGCAGAAACGGAATTTCTTATGTATTCGCCCTTTGCCGGACGACCGAACAATAATTAATCACAGTGTCCGTTGTAGGGTTACGACGATGGAACCAGTGGACCGCTGTGCGTCAACCAGGATGCTGTGGGCAGCCGGCCAGAGGAAACGAGGGTGACCAGGACCAGGACCGACGGGTAAACCAGGATGGTCGGAACGAGACCTGCAGGAAACGAGGACCATGTCGAGGTAAAGGTGGATGAGTAAATTCAACGAGCCTCCACGTCCAATCAATCTTCATGGAAAACGTGGGACTTCTGTCAAGTGATTTCAACATGAGATTCCAGACCCCAGAATGTGATCATTCTTTGTAGAAAATATTTGGACACCTTCAGAAACCGCCAACACAGGTATCACAGTATTGCTTCAATTACGTGTACATCAGTTTGTCCTTAACTTTTTTTTTTTATTTACCAGGTAAACGATGAAGCCTCAAGACACTCCTCGTGAAAGCTCCTGGTATCCTCAAGTGATTCGCTGATGTTATTTCAGTTAACCTTAGCCTCCCCCTATTCCATTCTTACCCCCTCAAAAAGCTCCTTAAGTCGAACTTACTGCTCTCGCATAATTTAATTTCACGTCTAAAGCGTTAGCACAGCGAACATCATTTTCCGTGTATATCACTGGTATCACGAGAAGTATATTTTGAATTTCATACCTAAAGCCGCGAAAGGCTTGTCACTGAATATCTCTGCCAAATAGTCGCATTCTGAAATGAATTTTACTGGCAATCTGAATCGTCGAAAAAAAAATATATAATGCTAATAATTATCCATATTTGTTTTCGTGCCTATAAATATTTACGCGCTCACCAAAACATATGTTAATCCCAGTACCCGTGTTATCGGTAACTCTCAACTCTTTATCGCGATTCCCGTGAGTGAACGAAGGCTGAACAGAAGTGAATGACAGAGGGGGTGTATGGCAATTATAAAAAATTCAATGGTTCGTTATGAATACAAATCGTGACATTAGGATTCAAAGTGCGAGGGTCACCAGGGAAAATGACACGCACAAGCGATCAACGGCCATGCACTAGTCAATGTGCGTATCACGAATCTAATGTGAGCGCACTGAGGTGTGCACAAGTAAATCTACTATACCTATATCGTAATTCTAATACAGAGAGCCTAGAATCCCGGAGTAATTCAAGGTTCGAATAATTAATTAATCGGCGCCAGAGCGTAAACAGGCATGAACTATTAATCGTAAGTAGATGCATCAGACATGTGTATATATAATCGCAAATATTATTATCGTACAAGTAATACACCTTTATGAAGATAATTATCATTAAGTAACAATTCGATAAAATATGCTAGATGTAAGACAAGAAAAAAAATGTACTTAGCAATGTTACACCTATTGAACACATGTAATTATGCATAGATAGTGTCCCTTGGCGGCCGTTACCGTGGCTAAATATCCTAATGGCTATTTAGCTTGATTTAAAAGATTTTAAGCTGAATTTATCAAAAGACTGTTCGACTGTCATATTCGGTAGCGATGCGTCGACGCGAGGCTGCCGGTATACTTAATGTGGTACAGCACTCCTGACGGAAGTAAAGGGAGAAATAGTAAAAGGGTAGTTGAAAGGGTAGTCGTAAATGGGGTAGCAGCTGCCCTTGTGCGTAGCTGGAACGATATACCATATGACTGTGGTTCTTGAATATTTCCTCATGGTGGCGCCACCGGTGCTTAGGAACAATTTTACATTGTGGACCGATCGTCGTATTATTTTATAATTGGAGGTAGGAACTCTAGAGAGGAGCAACGTCCTAGGGAATTATCTAGTGTGATTCTAACTAGAATGATTATCGATACGATGTTACATATATGACGTATGCATGTATAGGCGTACAGTATGTAAGCAGAGACACACTGTGACGTATCTATATTCATTCAGTTCCTGTGCCTTACTCTCTCGTGATTGTCCCGTTGGATTAAATCCTAGTCTAGTTTCTAACAGTGCATAGTACATACACCCCTAGCAATCCCAACTAGTATTATAGAGGGACGCAAGATACTGTATAACGTATAAGGTAGACGGGAATCACGTACGAGAATATTTTATAAAACTTTGTAAATTGAATGCAATTTGCAAAGTTTTTTAAATTACCCGGGAAATTGGAAGGGTAATTCACATAAACCCACGTGACGTTGTACCCAACGTTAACAACACATGACATAACCTATAATGACAGTTGGAATTGCAATGATTCATCTAACTTTAATGGCGAGAGTCGGACGTCATATAAATAAAATAAGTGAACGTCAAAGGCAAAAAAGCTCGTACGCAATGTACGAAAAAAATGAAAACTTTTTTTCTTTTCAAGTTTCAAACATATGACTCAAGTTAAGGTTGGGTTATATATATTCAGATTGTGAACTTGCGCTTGTCACTGCTCATCCGTAATCTAACCTAACCCAACGTAACCTCACGTGCGTATATATATAACTCTGTATCTTCTCTATCTCATTCAAGCTTTATAAGCTCCCCGTTCAGGTTTAAGCTTTGAACCGCCTCCGCTCCTCGTTTCGTCGAAAGCTTTTACCTACGCTACGTCATAATCCTACAGCATGTAAAATCGGCTCTGGCTAACTTCGTGTAACTTCGTGTACCTACGTACGCCTTCGTATTAAACGAGGTGCGAGGATACGCAGACTCCGCACCGGCGGTATACGTCTCGCCTGTGACGTTTACTCGTGATAAAAAATTCGTAGGATCACGATTGATAAGGGCGGTATAGAAAACTCGAAGATAAACGATCGGGTTCGGGTTGATCCTCGTGAATTTTCTGTATAGGACAATGAGAGAGTGACCTTAGTCATTGGTCAAATTTATTGGATCCTTCTGGACGGTGCGGTGCGCTTACTATTAGGGGACCGACAGGAGGGGGTAAGGAATTTGTAGTAGGGGAGCTCGCGTCCAATCAAGAGACAGGATTGACATGGGCTCCTCTCCCACCTAACTTCTCCTTCGTATCCCCACTATATTTCTTCTTCTTCTGTCAAGGAGGAGGAGACCGGAGCCAGCACTGATAAAGAGTGGCGAACATCCGAACATGGTCCACAAGCAGAGGGTTCTTTGGCGAATCAATACCGCTGGGTACTAAAGGACGCCGAAGACTTTGTATCGCACTGGAATATACTATATCAGGATGGTTAACCGTACAAGGATGGACTTTGACATCCTTAACTCGAGCCACCTGAGGTTGCTGGTACTGAGGATGCTGCTGCTCCATCCAAGTCCCTGGTGCGTCTTTCACTTGGAGAAATTAAATTACTGTCAACCTCTGACTATCCCATTATCCATTATCTCGGTTAGTCCTGGATGAGCCATTGTTGTCCTGGACCATCACCAGCATCCGGCTCAAGTGTTTCTCGTTACCATCTTTTATTCTCAAGCGAGAGACCCGCGTTACCGGATACAAGAATTGCGCCGGTACCTTTCGATGCTCAATGGAAACTAATATTCGGCAAGCTTCACTTTGAAGCGTCCCAAGATTAAAGCCGGGACAGTCATACTGTTCAGAGTCCCAATATTTTCTGTGTGTTTTGTCTTTTACTTTGGGTTCACCTTCTTTTTTTTTTATTTTAGTTCACGTACACATCAGTTTCGTACCGGCTGAGAAGTTATATGACGTCAACATGAGAACGAGGTCGAAGGCGGAAAATTAACCCTGTACCGAGTTCGATATTCAGCTTCAATTCCCCGAAAAATTCGCTGTATGACGTACGCCGGATTATGAGAAAAGTTTACGCTAGATGGCAGTCCAATAGTTGCCTATCTTATGTGCAACTGTATGTACGTGGAGTCTATGTAATATCTGCATATATGTACAAGGGGTCGGTGGTTACAGGGCGAGACTAAACCCTCTCTTCGCGAAGCCATCGAGTCCACCCAAGCCCCCCGAAGCAGACAACTTCACTTCACTCAGAGTTCATATGAAGTTTGATAAATCGAGTGGCGCCTCTCGCGGCTGAGTCACGTACTATAAATATGTGTACGCTTACTGCAGACGTATCTACTTACGCGAAAGTCCTTTTCACGTGTATCCCTGGCGTATTCGAAAGCCTTTGAAGTTTCTCGCGATAGCTTGGATTTAAATTAATGATACGAGGGATAAAAAATAATGTTGACACGGCATATGTATGGGCTAGACATCGTTGCCACGGTTCTCGTTTACGATCAGTTACTTGAAATACGTATCGTACTGTTTTCTGCTGCGCTTGAATTTTCCTCACTTCCCTTTTGTCGCGTAATGGCGCAACTCTGCGATTTCTTGCCCTCGGTACGTCGCCGGCGCAACCTTATCCGTTTCATTGAAATACGAGCTCAGAAATCCCTAGGGTCCTACACTGCATCCCCTTACTACTCGGCCATTCCAGCCCACTCGTTCCACTACGACTCCGCCGCTCGTTTCATTCTCTTTAAAAGGGAAAAACTTTTCTCGCTACTCGATTCTATTTATTTACCAACCGTTCTGATCATGGGAGCCCACTCCATAACTCTCAACCTTCTACCGCTTCCTTTTACCCCGGTTAACTTCCTGTTCCTGTAACTTTAGCAAGTATACATGAATCGTTTCGAAGCATGGCCAGAGTAAGGAATAATGTTTACACCGAAAAACCCTTGTTTTTAATCCTTAAAATTATACCGTGCAAATTGGACTCGTAAAATTTTACCAATATTTATAATAATATCCACCATCACGCGATAGTACCGCGTGTACGGAGTGACTAGAAATTAAAAAATTTAGTATTGATAAAAAAAAATTTTCAAAAAATTTTCAAGTTTCATAGCGGCACTGGCGAACGAAAAGGACGACGCTCGACGTCAGCAGCGTTCGTTGTGATAGCGCCTTGAGATGGTCTGGCAAGAAGTGGCAGAGTGAAAAATACGTGTAAGTGGGAGTTAGTCGTTGGATTCGCAAGCTACAGTTTGCCCGTGACGAGATCGCGCTGGACTTTTGCGCGCAGAATCCGAATCCGCAGTGATAAGGGTGAATTTCCTGTAGGAAATGGCTATGACGTAAGAGGGATCAAAGTGACATTTCTTACCGACCCTGACAACCCCATCTCGTACTAGCAACCTGTACCAATCCTCCACCTACTTTTGGTTTATTCATGGCGCTGTGGCTAGATGAATCTAATCGTTTGGGCGTACCTATAACGAGCGAACACGAATATCGATAAGAAAACCAATAACCGCGTTACGACCTTTTGAAAACCCAACAAAATTCTGGGTGTTGATTTGTAATTATAATTTTGCATTAGTAAACATTCTTGCGGCATCGGATAATCAAAATTGATTATTGACGATACAATTTTATCAGCCTATTCTGATACTCATTGACATCTCGGATAGGCAAGATGAATATTTGTTTTATATTAAAAAATTTCTTTTTCAATTACGACAAATCCATTCTCAATCAATCCCCGTTCGGGATCAGCAATTACGTCTAAATTATAATTTAACCAAAATTCCAAATCAATAATCAACATCAGCACGCATAGCTGTCAGTTTAATGTCCAAGAAAACCTATCATACAAATCGCTAAATTAATCGTATTAATAGCAATTAATTTCTTAGTCAATTAGCTAAATCAAATCCTACAAGCGAAAATGTAACCCATAATACGTCACTTCCATGAATTCGCAACCTGTATCCGATCAAAGTAATACTGAAACCGGTATAATTTAGATAGTGCAATTTTCAGTAATAAACCCCATAACCGTACCGATAACAAATTTTCAATATGAATATTTACATGGAAATTTCATTTGAAAGGAAAAAAAAAACTTTACAATTTTCATCCAAAAGCAAAGTCTGCGCAGGCACTTATCCTATGCCTATACCTATATATACACACCCTTACGTAAATGCCTATCCATACGTATACAAATGCATATATGCATATCCCATCAGGCAAAGGATTTTCCACATTGTATTTACTTGGATTTTTCTCGAAAACGAATGCAGCGTTATCAGTGATACGCGCTGCCTTCCTATATATTCGTATAGTAGGTGTATATATGTACAGTACCATATAGCCATGAAAAACATTATATATACATATAGTATGCCTATATCACTTTATAGGATAAAACTAGGCCGATCCAGTGGCATGTACGATATGGGGTGAACGTAACCCAAGCTGGCTGTTCAATATACACTGTATAGATGGCTTATTATAAACAGGGGTTGTCGCAAAGGGTTCAGCCATAGGCTTGAACACGGTTAAGCCTGAACGCGCGCCTCACTTTACACCAGAGGTACGTACGTTGCTCCACTTTTTTTTATGTATAAGACCAGTACCTCCCCTGGCTGTTACACGGACGAAAAATAAATGTCTAACTTAAGGGAGAGTTTCTAATACCTTATGCCGTCGTGGCGCAGCTGCTTCGATACTTTTTCTTGATCCCATACCGTCCGCCAAGATTATTAAGATATCAGGTATTCCGGGTATGTAAAGTATGTAGCTACACACATTTTTCTTCCCCCATACTCGTACGTTCCTGCCACGTATTTGAGTTCGCGAGAACGAGATTATTCGTACGGGAAAGATGGGAAAAGTTAAGGTTGGACTTCAATTTTCGTTGAAAATGCTGCTTATAATATTTCTGAATACATTTTGCGACCGCGTAGCGAAGTTGGCTGATAAATAAAAGTAATTTTACTTTTTTTCAAAATGAAGCTGAACCAGAATCCATAGTCACCGTTTCCCCCGAGAAATCTCATCGGATGTTTGTCGAACTTGAAACGTCCGGTATAATTGACGCTGATAATCATTTTTCAAGGGTCAAAGTGCACTGCCTGGTATTTGTAGTATTCGTTGCGAAAAGCATAGCAAAATCTGCCCTGGTTGGCGGTACTGACATCGCGACCTAGATACAGGCTATTGTGCTTCTGTATTCCATTACGTCATCAGTTGCACTGCGACCACCAGTCTAGATTCTGGAAGTCTGCGCAGTTCTGGACTAACCGGTGGTGGTGGTGGTATTAGTAGTGGCGATAGCGATAGCAGCAACAGCAGTAGCAACAGTAAGAGTATTAGTAGTAGCGCTTCTCGCCCCGTCAGCCAGAAGTCCTGGATATCGGGGCCATTGCAGGGCTACGTTCTCTGATAATAATCGAACGGCCAATCTAGTCACTGGATTTAATTGATTATGGGAAAAAAAAAAAGTCTGAAGCAGCTCAGCATCTCACGGTGGTAGATGATTGGTCGCGCGACGTATATCCAGCCTCATCAATCAACTTCACGTTAATCAGTACCCGTAGGTAGACGAGGAGCACGGAGAAAGGAGAGTTAAAGTCTATCGGCTTTGCTTCGCAAAATATTTCCGTTTGGCGGCGCTGCGAGCGCTCTGTTATTATCCCCTGTTATCGCCGTCTGACTTTTGACGCACCCTTGGATTTAGGGGTTAATGGGCTGTTTGCGTGAGAGGATGAGTTTTAAAAATCTACAACACTCCTACGACTTATTGGTAGACTTACCCTCTCCTACCCTTTTTTTGTACGCATTTCAGCGGGAAATTAGGGATTCGCGCCGTCGGTAAAACAGAAAAAGCAGGGAGGAAAAATATGGAAAGAAATGTAACATTTTCGCAGAGAAGACTTCTCACCTTGTGAATGTAAAGTACATGGAAATTCCAATGATATGTCCATGAGCCCAGAGAATAGAATGGGGTGGAGGGGGGGGGGGTGAAGAAGTA
>NW_014333664.1:1471477-1501734 GCF_000341935.2 Cephus cinctus | reverse complement strand
GGGGGGGGGGGGGGGGGGGGTGAAGAAGTAATGAAAGGGGGAACGGAGAATTTTGTTAGTTTCTTTTTTCACTGCTTTTTTTTCAGTCACCCCAAACCTCTTCTTTGGTTATGCAGCACGCGATACCCGCTCCTTCAGGATTCCCTTTGAAGGGCCTTATTTCAAGGGAGGAAAGCTGCTGGCCTCCGAACCGACGTTCTACGTAGGTTACGACCCTTCGTCGTCCACCCTTAAAATCCCGCCTAACCTAACCCAACCTAAACTCTCGAATGGCCCGCCACCAAAAAGCCTGGACGAGAAGAGACTCCTGGCTATCGGATATATAGAATAAGACCATTCCTTAGTCCTTTCCGGCGTCATTACCGCCTATCGTGCTTGCCTTTGATGGCGATGCTGACCTATGGTTCGCGTATAATGATCTCGCACAATGTGAACTCGCCTTTAAAGGCGGAAAGCTCAACCGCCGCTGAATAAGCCAGTTCCACTCTGAATGCTTGCTCTCCTTATCGCCCCTGGATCCTTGACAGTGGATGGAACGGGATCCTGAAGCTTTGTTCCATTTTTGTGCACTTACAAAAATTTTAATGATGAATTTAAAATTTGCACGTGCTACGTACCGACAACCAGCGCCAATTTAGTGTCAATTTACCGTACTAAAGTTCCACGCCTTTAGATCCCCGAATACGTAAAAAATGCAGACTGTAAAAAAAGAAAAGATTTTTTCTATACAAAGGGTGCAATTGCTGTCCATTCTTTGTTTCCCTTAGCAATAAAGGGAGAGTCTTTGCTACTATGCGACACGCTCCGTATCCTCTTATTCGACTGGTATTGCAAGGGACTATACGTATAGGTAGTCCCGTGTACCTGGCGAAATAGCCCCCTGGCTTTCCGCCCCTGGAACAACCCCTAGTAGCACCACCCTCCTTTCATCTACCCGCAAGCACTCCTAGATAATTGCAACAGGAATATGCCAGTATCCCACGGAGAGACGTGCATCCTGGCTAAATATTTTTTTATCGTCCAAACATTTTCCACGATATCCCCAGGAGTAAGTGGGAGAAAACGAGAAGATAGCGAAAGAAAAAAAAATTTTTTTTTAAATGAAAAACAGAGAGGAAGGAGATCGATAAGCGAGTGTCTTTTTGTGGGGAAGATTTCAAAAGTAGCTGCGCCAGTAGCTAAGAGTTGAAACGAGGGTTGGTCCAAGTAGTGACGATCCCTGAAAGTTTCTACAGTAAAATTCAAAATGGCTGTACTCTTGGCCGAGGACTCTGGTATCCTGCCAGGAAGCAATATACGTACCTCCTGCCCCAGAATATTGCACCCCTATCCTGGCCCAGGATCTTGATCCTGTTGGCCGGGATCACGATGAGCATTTGTATAAAAACTCGGCCGAGAACCACCCGAGACTTAGAAAGGGTGTCAACGTACGCATTCATTTTTCTTCTTGTCCTATATTCCTAGTCCTTTTATTCTTCAAACTTTTTTCAACACCCGTTATACGTACCTGCAGAAGTTCTATTGGCCATTTTCAGGCACGTGCTTTCGGACCCCCTGGGTTCTTCTAGAAGACACGATTTAATCTCACTGCATCCCGTAATTCCTTACTCCCTCAATACTTAAGTCACGTGACCTCGATGACTTACACCTCCCCCCCGGTGGTCTCCGGAAGACATTTTCAAAATGTACCGTATTATTTCTACGAAATGTTTTTTCCATCTGGAGGACTATCGAGATCCTATCTACCTACACGTATTCCTCTTCAGTCACGTTCAAGACGCCGTTGCCATAGTGACGCGATTGCAATTACTTGCTTACCAAAGAAAAACGATCGTCTCTTGAAAATTGACCCCGTAAGATAAACAAATTATTCCGATAGTGCTTTTTATTTCTTGTTTCCTAACAAAGACATTCCGAACAAAGCTGATACTTGAAGTGAAATTTCTGAAATTGCAATTTTTTATTTTTTTTTTCATTACTTTTCTCCGTGCTTCGATTAAATATTTAATTGAGCTTGAACGTTTTCGTGGATCTGATCGAAGTCGTAATACCTACTTATAGCTTGGTAAGAAAGTTTTCTTACCGACAGAAAAAATAGGTCTGACCTAACCCAACCTGAGCTAACTGTACTAGCTGATAAGACCGATCGGAAGATAATCTTATCAATGGCCACTTTGTATCGCGTGACTTGATCGATTTTTATTGCGGACTCTGAAGTTTAAAAAAAAATATATATTTATAGGAATATTTGATGAATTACGATTTTAAGTATTTATTCGAAAACGTGTAATAGTCAACTTGCTCCTATCTGGCCGTTATCTATATGAGAAAAAAGCTTATACGATACTCTGTACAGGATCGGAGAATGTATATAACATGTACAACGACACGTCGCATTATGGCTGTTTGAAATTTCTTTTTTATCTTTCAACCGAAGTGGAAAAATAGATGGCGCAGCATGCCAATAAAAGGAAGAAAGAAGAGGAGTGACGGCATAAAAAAGAAAAGCAATAAAAATTGGATACACTTGAGGAACGCTACTTTACAAAGGAAGCAATTTTAAAATGACAAGGTTCGAATTTACGTATCCCTATTATATGTCCCCATACGTGAAATACTTGTGGTATATATATATACACATATATATATACACTATGTATACGTGTCGTCATAAACCAATGAAATTCTTTCACAACAGTACAAGTTAAGTTTCCCCATAAAGAAAAAAGAAACGAAATAAAAGACCAAATGCTGCACAAAGGATAACTGCAATATAAGTATGAAAAGGCTGTCTATATCCCGTTATCCTTGGCAACACCTGCTCCTGGCACAGCAGTGACTTCCCTAGCTTCGAACTGATAAGGAGCACAGGCCAGTATACAGGGCAGCAATGACGTAAGAAGAGCCCTGTCTTTGCCAGTAAAAAAAAAATGGTGCACTTCGATAACGTAGAAAAAGTAAAAAAAATTTTCAGCGTCGATCCAGATACAAAGCCTTAAAAAAAAAGGATAACTTTGATGAAAAGTCGCTCTATTATGAATTCACAGTGAAAATGGAGCTTTAACCCCTATGACGTATATTGAATGAGATAAAAATATACAGCAATTTTTTATGAACCTCCAGCTAGGAATTTTACCTTAGTTTTTTTTCATAGGATAAAAATGGCTGCCGTGATCGGTACCAAAGCTTTCTAAATATAATAATCGCCTTAGGTAGTCTAGCCTCAGAAACGGATAGCATTATCGTCCATTAACGGCACGTACTCACGTGAGCGACAGTTGTCGTGCTTTAATGCGTTGACCTAATTTTTTTTTTCAATCGTCTAAATAAAGGTTCGCGCTGCAACTACTGACTGTACAAGAGCCGTATGCTTTTTGGTTTTGTTCACGAAGGTTTGCTGTATGGTAATAGTGGATATTGGACTTTGATAATAATACTGGAAATTTTGGGTAAGCCAGGGTAGTGGCGTCCGCCGTCAAGTGGATGGTACGATAGGTGGATTTTTACTTTTTCTACGTTATCGAAGTTACAATTTTTTTTTTTACTGGCAAAGACAGGGCTCTTACCTCTTACGTCATTGCTGCCCTGACTAACTGTACAAGAGACGTATGCTTTGTGGTTCTGTTCACGAAGGTTTGCTGTATGGTAATAGTGGATATTGGACTTTGATAATAATACTGGAAATTTTGGGTAAGCCAGGGTAGTGGCGTCCCCCGTGAAGTGGATGGTACGATAGGTGGATGCTGTCGTGAAGAGATTATAAGCCGGCACTATTGCTATGGGTATAGCGAGGAGGCCAAGAATGGATTAGGAGTATAATCAGCGTTTTGGTGTTTTTAGTGGATATCTTGATTTTTCGTAAAAATAATAATACACTTGTCGTATTAA
Source organism: Cephus cinctus (assembly GCF_000341935.2). Lineage (NCBI taxonomy): Eukaryota > Metazoa > Arthropoda > Insecta > Hymenoptera > Cephidae > Cephus > Cephus cinctus. Next base: position 1,497,846 of record NW_014333664.1, on the reverse strand, counting down.
AATTCCGATTTTTCTTACCGACCTCACGAAACTTGATAACCCGAGACAGTAGGGTGAAATAAAAAAAAGGCTCGAGGCCTAAAAATAAAATATAGCGTGTTCGTAGTTTTTAGAGAATAAATTACAAAAATTGGTTATTGGAGTAGTCGCGATGAACTTGGCGCGAGACTCGACCGAGTCTCTTGATCTGACAGCAAGATCAGTTCGACGAGTCAAAAATAATGAAAAATATATATATTTCAAAATTCGAAAAACAGTATCACGATTTTACTGTAGGTATGGTAACATTTGGCCAACGGATCAGACAAATGAAAAAAAAAAAAAAGAAAAAAAAGTTACTTTATCTAACTACCAACTAGCACATGGTAAAACAGTTTTCCCAGAATTCCACTCAGGTGATTCGTAAACGTTAGTGATGTTCCGAAAAAAAAAAAACAGCTACGACCACTTTCGGGCAGACACGTAAAATACGCTCGCCGAAGATTTACAGGATGCTGCGCGTTTCCCAGCTGGACCATATTTCCATCGGATAGACTCCCAGCGGACGTCAGGATCTCAGTATCGGTAGAGCCGTACCCAATTGTGGGTGTCGGATTACGTAAACAGCGATCGACAGATAAAATTCGAAAAAGATCGAAACAATAAAATTTGTAAAAGATGTTAAAACCTTTTTTTTTTTCTTTTTCTTCGTCTTTTTCCGTCTTCCGCCTACTGCGAGAATTTCAAAATCCAGAAAGGATTTTTGTAAAAATTGCTCCTATCCCGAATAAACGAGTAACGCATCTACTAAGTCTGGTTGTTACTTTTTTTTTTTCTTCTTTTTTCTCAAAAAACACGATAAACAATGCCCTGATAGCTTTATTATGCAGGATTCACAAGGACGCGATACTCCTCGGCCTATAGTCGCTACGCCTTAATACCCCCGGCAGGCTTTTCTACTCCGGTACAAGGGATTTAAAAGGAAAGTTTCTTTGTCTCTAAGAACGTATTTATCTTTCATGTAATTTGCATATCTACGTGTATTCCCATAGTCGCAGGTGTGCCAACACAAGCTCTTGGCAAATTGCATACGGGATACGTTCCGTTTTTCAGATTAAAGCAAAGACGTTTACGACACGTACAAAAAAGCCTAAACTATACATGGTTAAAAAATTATAAATTTTAAAATGGCGTTTAATTTTTTTTTTTTTTTTTTTTTTTTTTTTTTTTTTTTTTTTTTTTTTTTTTTTTTTTTTTTTTTTTTTTAATTAAACAATAACAACAACGCCTATTAAAATCCTTAAGTCAGTTTCATTTGCAATTTATTATTCTTTACAGCCAGTCATTTCACCCTCAATTTACTGCCTTGTGTTTCAGCCAGCTCTACTTCGGCCTGCCATACGACTGCGCGTGCAGCCCATTGGAAACTGAAACGTTACGCGCACGTAACGAGTGCCTACGTCCCGTTACGTTAACCGTATACGAAAGGGGATAAAAGCGAATGAAGCAACGAGCACGCTCGGATGCTTCGTTTTCATCCGGGCATCAATCATCCGACAGTGGCGTGCTCTCGTGGCGAGCGCCTGAAATCGAAGCGAAGTTGTTCTTAACAAAGGGATGCTGACGCGGCTGTTATCAACCAGCACGGCCGAGCAGTCACCTTCTTCCGACTTTGGGTTCAGGTTGACTCTCTCCACCCTTTTACCAAAGCGAACTGGCATCCGGAACAGATCCCGTACCTCTCCGGTAGGAGCGCTCTGTATATACGGTACATATAAATATATACGGTACACCCTCTAGATACACAAGGCACAATATGTACGTGTCAGTATCAGAGGCGATGACGAAGTTGCCCTGTGCCGAATTCACTCGTGCAAGATGCAGGTTAAATGAGATAAAAGAAAAGAGAGTAAAAGATCAAATAACTGAAAAAGCATTATTTGGCTTTTTTACGAATTCTTTTTTTCATCTCAAACCTTTTACGTCGTATCGCGAAAAGTTGTTTTATGTATCGAGGAAAACAACAGTGAACTGTATGTATACCAGATTATACAGCCCAAACGCGAATCGTTTTACCATGGGACTCAGATGGGCTCGCTAACTTCGGATGGTGCTTTTTTACTGAGTAACCTGTATATGTATTATATGATGAAAAATCTTTACTAACTACTGTGAGTTTGGTATACGATGAAAAATGACGCTTGACTTATAGCCCCTGGTGGTCGATTGCTATAGGAAAATGGTAGAAATAAGGTCTCACGTTTCACGGAAGTCTGAAAAATAACGAGGTTTATTCCCAGACTCCTGGCCCCCCTGCTGGATAACAATGGCGCCAGTCAATAAGCCTCCGGTATAAATCACGTAGCTGTTGCGCACCAAGCTTTTCTAGGTGTTGCGGTAGGGCCGCCATTTTCCAGGACTCTGAACGCAGTCTAGCCAGAATTCCTCTACGATTTACGGCAACCCATTCGTATATCGTTCGTAGCTCTTTTTATACTACGTATATATAGCCTGCCAGCCCAGGTGTACCGAAATAATTTCACGAGACGCCGACAGGCTGACTAAACCACCTCTAAACTCTTTTTCGTGATAGCCGTTAATTACCGAAAAGATATTTAGAACCCTGAAAATTTCCTTTAAAGAATTCACAGTGCCCTATATTACGGCATATACACCGCACAGGATACCAGCGTCGTCCCAGTGACGCATCGCGACGCCCCGAGCGTCGGTCAAAATGTTAATCTACCGGGTAACTAAAATCAACCCCGTTACACCTATGCGGGAGGTCAAAAGCCTCTGTTAAAAATCCCAGGGAAATTTTTAGTTTTTACCCACTGCTACAACCTCACGTGTAACGGAGCTTTTGGATTTTCGGTAATAAACATGTAATTCCATTCAACAGGGTAGGATCGGTTGCATTGCTCTTTAGTACTTCTTTACCATTGAATCTATTATTTTGATGGAACGTGAGATTTTCTAAATAGCTTCTAATGGTTGCCAATTCCAGTGGCTGTTTATCGTGGACGTTTAAAATATGAAAAATGCTACTGCAACTTTTTTAAATTTTTTCATGGGATTATTGCTTTGTGATTTTAGCATTACTTATACATTCCGAAGACCTTTTGTGCGCTGCAAAGAACTTAGGGGTCAGAAGTTAAAGCCATGCGGTGTACCTAGTGGACCCTAAACGTTCTAGTGGTTATCGATACTCTTGGTCAGACAGGAACGACCCGTTTTCTCGAACCCCTTAAATAAGTAGAGAATCCAAGGGATACGCGAAGTGCTCGTTTCCTAGTTACGCCGTAAGCGGCTGCGTAACTCCGTAGGAGGGATTAATGTTGCCGAGTTAGTGGAATCACGCGTGCGTGTAATTCATTGTGCTGGAAGTATGTAAAAGGTGGTTGAAGGTCCGTATGGGTACTTGGGGAGCCCCTTAGAGGTCCTTATAGTGCTAAGTGGGTTTTAAATACTGTAAAATTCATGGCAAGTGTTCGTATCTAATTTTACGATGAATATAATATATGCTATATTAGGTATATTATACCTAAGCAGCGGCATGTGCTAGATTTTGAAAAAAAAAATAGGAGTCGTGACATAATTTTTTTAAATTAAATGAAAATTAAAAAATTGGAGATAAAGAGAATATATTGATATTTTTATATTATTATAGTTCAAGCTCTCTTCGCTAAGATGGCGCCACTGTCGCTGTAGCACTTTAATGCTGCTATAATAAATCTTACGGCGCAATCCTTGTCAAACAACAGATACAAGGATTGTCTGAAGGGATCTTATAGAACTTCGTGTTCCCAAAGACACTGTACGGCGCTCCTAGGCTGTTTTTAATGAGCTTCGTCTACTTAACGAACTCACCTGCTCTACCTCACTGAATCAATGAGATTCCTGAAAATTTAATTGATGCGACACTCAACCCTATAATTTTTTTTTTTTTTTCTTAATCGCAAATTTTAATTCGTATTTCACGTGACTCGTAATTTTTTGAATTTTCCGGATTAAATATAAATTCAAAATTTTCCTATAACCTCATTCCTACTGTTTATCGAATCTGCCAAATTCTTTTTTATTTCCAAAATTTCGTTTTCGTTGAAATTACCAATGATAATAATTTTTTTAAAGGTATAGCTGTCGCCACCCTAACGTGACCCATACGTAACACGTTATTGCGCAACAATACCATTCTCTCGTGTATACGTATACATACGTGTAACCATGCGTTCAAAGCCTATGTATACGTATACTTGACTAATATCGTTACCATATATCTATATATTATATATCAACCAATAAGCACCCCACATGCGTATCAACTTGGTACAGATACGCTCCACGATATTTATTTCGCGTACGAACATGGCTGCTATTCTCTCGCGATTTCCGATACCCATCTAGAATGCCTGGTCCACATACGGTACTAGTGGCTGTAGTAGCTAGTGATACTAGCCAACCCACCGTTCAGTAGTAGGTACTCCACTGCTACTGAAATCCAATACTACTTGCTATGTAATACAATGCAGCATATCGACTCGTGAATTTTTTGTTTCAAAACATTTTTATATTCTCATTTGCCCTTGTAAGGCCGTCTAAAAAAAATAAAATTCAAATGGAAATTCCACGAGGATAATTATCCGTAACGAGTAAAAAAAGGTAAAAGGGTTAAAGGTAGCAAGAGTTACAAAAAAACCTTACAAAGTTTTCCTATGGCAATATGGCAATTAGGTTGGGTATTCATTTCCCAACGTAAATGACTTTTCGATACTTTGTACCAGTCAGGGGAATTTTCCAGTTCCGAAAACAATGTGTTTTCAGGTAACGATAATTCGTGTAAAAGCAATTGCACTGAGTTTACGCAATTCCCCATGTACCGCTGTTCAATAAGAATAACCAAGCGGGCGGTAATGTATGTGTTTTAACCTCCAAGTAAAAAAGTAAGCAAAGAACATCAGACGCGTTGGGATACGAGACAGCAGGACGCAAGGGGACACAGAGGTTATGTAATTTTGAATTAGCACAAAGCCCGACACGGTCGTGCCAACGTTATATCCAAATAAAGTAAAAGCTCGGAGCTAGTGGAGAGTGCTTGACTCAGTTGGCGCTCCGACGCCTAGGAGAGTATAATCCAAATTGAATTAACAACGTAGAGCTACAGGAAACCGAGGTTTGTGGTACTGCCGCTAGTGGCGTTGGTATCGGTGCATCTAACGCTAACAGAATATGAGAAAGCGACGAAAATACAGAGAAGATCGTAAACAGATCGGTAATAGAAATTAAATTAATCAAAAATTTATTAAAATTATTTTTCATAATTAAAAATGCTCGTGTCGTATTACGATGACGACGCGTGTACCCAAAATTTGAAAACGTCAAAAATTATCGAAATTTTGGATTTTTCAAAAATTTTACAGGTCACGATCTTACTGTGGATATTTTATTATCATTGAGAATTTTCTTTTGCAGACAGGTTGGATATTTGAAAAAATCCCAAGTGTTACTGGACAAATGATTGAAGGTGGCGCTGCGGTAGGCCCCGTACTACAGTGGTCGGGACTGTGCAAACACGACTAGTGTTCCTCGCGGCTTCTTCGTCAGGGGGTTGGCGCTCTCGGGAGTTCATGGTATGTGGTATGTTGTTGTATAGCGGCCCTCATGACTTATGGATCTGTACTGTACTCCAACCGATCAGACCTTCTCCACAGCCTTAACGCGAACATCCCTCACTTGTTAGCTAAGCGCAACACCTATTTCGTTTGTCGACCTACATAAGTAAACAGGCCGCCGTTTGTTACCGTGCAACGTTCCCAGAGCCGTACTGAATTTTTCGGTACACGAATGCAGTTTTGCCTCTTTTCATTATGATCCCCCTAACTGTTTTCTACGCTTAATTTTATTTTTCCCAAATCCACCAAACGTTTAGTGAAAACGATATTTTTGAAAGCTTGAAATTTCTATACCACATATAATCCATTATGGGAATTTAATTCTTTTTTTAACCTTGCTAATTAATTTTTTAACGTCCAATTAACAAAGCATTTTTTTTTTTAATATTTTCATCTCTAAAAATACTGCTGAACATTAACGCCAAAAAACTCGTTTTTTTTACCTCGTTTAACTTATTTTGCACGAGCCTGTATACTTCACTCGACACGTGCAAATCTCATTATCAATCATATCGCGTATTTACATTTACTATGTACGTCGCGTTGCCTCGTGTACGTGACGAGTTAATACTGATAATGTCATTTATTTATTTTTTTTTGTACGAATGAAAAAAAGAAAAAGTTTCTATCTGCGTCACGTTGACCTGCGGCATGTAATTGACAGACGCGTTTCTCTGATTGGTAGCTGGTGCGGATTTCCAAATGCATTATACATGTATACGTATGTATATAGGTATATATGAAATAGCCTCCGTTCTAAAATATCCGTATCACGTCACGTCACGGTCGGACACGCATGAATATCTAAATGAATAATTATTCACGCCTCGGAATACGCGTGGTGCAATATAACGCGTGTGCAAATATATTCTCGTAAAATTATTAAGTACGTATGAATACGTTAACCTAGATATGAAATCGGCAGAGCCAGCCTTATACCCCTATGTAACGGCCGAGTAATATAAAAGACGATAGACGACCAAAAATTGGCCTAATTTGGTAAACCGGGCGAGATTGTATACTCGTTCTATGTGAAACACCCGGTATAATTTGGTTTGCTAATAAAAGTTGGAGAGGATCGCGGCCCGAGGATTGATCCCAAGGGTGCGCTGAAACGGCAGGCTCAGCCTCGAAGGGGTGAACGAAACGATCGGGAGAATTAAGGGTACTACGTCAGTGGTTCTCATTTTCTGAAATTTATACTAGTCCCGTGAAAGTGGTATAGCAATTTCATCAAAGCCTCGCTTAAGGGTTGAGTATCAATGGCTGCTGGATAACCTAAAAAAAATTGCGCAAATTTATCAACTTCTGCAACAACATTGGAATCAGGAGTCAAGTCTTGTTTTTAGAACTTTTTTTTTTTTCAAATCAAATTTCCCGCCTTACGATTTCAACTTTGTGCAAGAGTTTTTAAAAGCCGCCGTTACGTTCTTTAAACCGAGTTTACACAACATATTTTTTCTTTCGTCCCATCGCGTTTGCCAATCGGATTTTAAATCGATACTGTTGAATCCCACTTATTGATAGCTGGCCAATCTATAAATAAACAGCATACAAATTGAACGGCGGTTCGCAGTGAAAGGGCAATCGGGTATGGAAAGTTCGATTCCCAATAAAATATTTAATTCATCACTATCCTTAGTGAAGGGCTGTACACATTGTATACATACTTCAGGTATTTCGAGGAATCTGAATAAATTTGTATAAATATTGATACTGCGCATGCGCGGTATATCAATGTGTATTCGGAAAGTCATCAATTTTTTACACGTTTACCGCGTACCAGACAGCCCTTAGCAGATCGTTCGATGATAACTTTTTCTTTCATCCCTTGTGAAAAGTCTTTAATATCGAAGGACCCGAGGAGTTTTCACAAGTAAACGTTTACCTTTTTCGCAATTCCATTCCCTGACTGTAGTGGGTACTGTACCTGAAAAAGGTTCACGGTCGATGTTCTGATCGGACCATCTTTTCTATCCTTCGATAAGTACGAGAAGGCTTGACGTGCATTGAGATCGGGACAAAAAAGATGTATCTTTATTTTTCACTTGACTTTTTCTTTTTTACTTTTTTTCCAACGTTAAAGCCGATGAGAAAATAAAAATGAGAGAAAAACTTACATGGCTCGATTCGCGCGAACATTGGCTATTCGCTTGCGAGAGACTTTTACGGTTGAAATTTTTGTAATATTTTTTTTAAGCAGAATCGGTAAATTCAGCCCGCGCATACATAATACACAATAGTACCTTTCGTAGAGACTAAAGACCTACGAGCACGTGCGACGTGATACTGTACAATAATAATAATCATAGTCCGGAAGTATAAATAGACTGTGGCGGAAGTAACGAATTTCTTTTAAAACGTCTCACGTCATATGGCAAAAATGTATATATAAATTTATAGATACGTTAGTATTCTGCTATATACATATATACATGTATTTACTTATGATCGAATGAATTTCCGTCCATTCAATTTCTCGGCGTCGCTCCTATTTCCTCTTTCCGCACTTTAATTCCGAGGTATCTCGAAGAAACCCGAAGTGTCCTCGGAGGGCGATGCGGTAATACGATTACACCCCGTGAAAAATGTAATTCCGATCTTTGATATGTACATACATCGACTCCTGGAGACGCACGAAAATGTATATTACAAAATGAGATATATAGAAATGTAAAAAATTGTTGAAAAAATACGTATCCAAAAACACGTGTAAAATTTTCTTAAAATATATAATAAATATATTTGCTGGAAATATATATTGGAAAAAATATTTTCCATAATAAATAATTTGCCATAAGACACTGAATAGCTTCGTACTTTTGGCATTTAATACTCGAGATGGCCACTTAAGAATTTCAAAAGCGATAAGGGAGGCACGATGCTCTCTTAAATAAATTCGGAAAATTTTCTTGGTCGTTCCGCGAAAACGTGAATGGTCCCCCGGAAGTGCCGTAGAGCCGAGCAATATCAATTTGTTATTTATGGTAGATGCTGGGAAACCCAGTAGTTTCGTGTCTTTCCGTCGGCGTCCGAGATATTCGAAATTTGAGGGGCTCTTGCCCGAAAATAACCTAACCCACATTCGTTACTCGGTGACGTAATGCCCGCTAGTACCTAACCTATCCGACAGCTCGATCTTCCTAACGCGGCAGCACTCCCAATCGGCGACGAGAATTGGTACGATAAATAAAATGGACACCGGAGGCAGGAACGTGGCGTCGCCTAGATAGAAACGATCGCGAGTTATTTCGCACAAAGGTAGATAACGCGGACTGTAATTCCCAGTGAATTTCTACCGATAAAACTGCTGGATTATCCTCGCAGTTTGCCTTAACCGACCGACGGGGACGATGTATACTGTAGATAGCGTTAAACGCTTGGATTAATATGAAGTTTAAGCTGGAAATTTATTAGGATCCTCGTACGACCCTTTTTACCTATTAAACGGAAAAAAAGGTCGCGTGGGATTTCGTCTGTATTTTAGTACCGTGTCTTGGCTCAGTTAGCTATTGTCATTTATGCCGACAGGTACATGTGCTCTGGCTGGAAAAAGACTGTGGCTCTTATCAATAGTGAAATTCAAGGGCATCAACATCGATAAGATTACCCGAAGAGGATATTCGTATTCCTTGCGGAAGGATCATTGGAAAATTAATTTTGGCGATATATTGTATATATATATATTTTTTTTCTTTTTTTTTTATTGCAACTTTTCAATTTATTTACTCGATGTTCGACATTCGCGATTTTCAATTACGATTGCGAATTCGATTCGTTGGACGTATTTACCTTTTTCATGGCAAATACAGCGTGCGTATTTTTTAAAAATTATTATTTACGGGTGAACACAGAGAAATGTGTTTTTTATGTGTGATCTGGAAAAATTTTTTTGCACATTCTTTTTTTTCTTCGTTTTTGAAGATATCGATTATTTCGAATAGGGGTAGTTAAGGAGGGATATCGAGAATCCGATTGACGTAATAAAGCCCCAAACTTAATCCTCGCGATAAAAAGGGTGATCGCGCTCGATCGGAATATCGTGGCTAATAACCCTCGGGGATGAAACCCACATAATTTCGAATTTCCTAATTTAGCCCCAAAAATCGAGTCTCGATCCTCAACTGCACATCGACGCGAAAGGTAGAAAAATTGTTTCACCAGCCTGTACCGCAATAACAATTTCATTTTTTGCCCCCTGCAACCTGTCTGACCTAATAAATTTTTTTTTTTTCACTTGTTTGTGTTTACCTCAGCGTCCACTCTGTTTTTGTTTGCCCAAAAACTCCAGGGATAGAGTATACTCGAAAGGTTGAAGCGAAGTTTAAAACCTCGTAACCTCGAGACCTTAAAGCCTTGAAATTTTTTTAGACCTTGAATATAAAATTTCAAAAAAATACGTTTCACTCTGCCCTTTAATCACGTTAATTATTTCATTCAGGTACAACGAGTAAAAGGTACACTCCGCGTAAAAATTATGTCACAAAATCCGGGACTCAGAAAATTTTCATCTCCCAAAAAAAAAAAGAGAAAGGACGAGCGGGTGACAAAAAATTGCAAGAACTTTGTTTACGTCCCTGCTATGCATTGTACAGCCCGTGTAAAAATTTATTAAAAGTCATTACCAGGCTCCAAAATGACTCAACGGGATTAACCTGAGCTTCGCTGAAATTAATGTGCAACATTGACTCCCCGTTGATTAAAGGTAAACTCGGGAAGAATTCATAGACCAGCCGAAACTAGCTACTCGACAGGTATACTTGGTACACGGTACTAATGGTAAGTAAAGGGTACCAGTAGTGATGTTGATAGTACCAGTAGTAACAGCAGTACGTTATACAGGTGTCTGGCCAATAAATGGTAGTAACCACTGATTGAAAATTTTGATTCGGATTGTCTTTCTCCATGGACATTATTATTTCAAGAAAACATCTCACGTCCCCTGCCAACATCCATTCTTCATCTTTCCTTAAAACGAAAATTCATTTTTCTTCAGTCTTCGTTTTTCGTATATTTTTCTCGGTCACGCGATAACCGCCGTTTTAATTACCACAGAGTATAATTGTACAATATTTTTTTTAATACGAAAAGACAAATAATCAAAATGCTGAATTTCAATGAACAACCGCGAAAATAGACGATGATTTCAATTTCGTATACTATATACCCACACATTTCTGTGCCTTTATTGGCCGCGTCGGTAACTGCGTTGGAAACAGCCTTGACTCTGTACCCAATTAATAATCTGCTAACGTCAAGGCCAAAGGGTGCTCCGACTCAGCCCTCCCATAAGTTAAATAAAAATATAGCACGAAAAAAAAGTCAGCGTATATCCGGTGTGGAATAAAAATTGAAAGCTTCTCTGCCAAATGGTCCTTTGAGTAAAGAGAAAGAAAGAGAGAAAAAAAAAGAGTCGATGAAATCCATAAAAAGCGAAAAGGTCCTTAAAAGAAGCTCATTAAGAATATTCAAGAGAAAGCCTTTCTCGCTTGGCATAACGAGGATTATATGCAGAGCCACGTACTTGGCCCTTTATACCGACGCGAAGTATTTATCGTTATAGTTATAAGGGCTAAGTTTATTTCCCTCCCGCCACCCACTTTCCCACCCTTGCCAAATAAATCCCCAACACTTTGAACAGGATACCCTCTCTCCACCCCCTCTCTCTCTCTCTCTCTCTCTCTCTCTCTTCCCACCGTCATCCTCCCAAGCATACATTTTCATTAACCCGATCTGCTTGACTTTGATTTACAAGCTTCTCGTCTTTCGTCCCAACGAATTTCGGAAAATAAGCAAAGTACCACCCTTTGATAAATCTCATATCCGATAAGGACTCATAAGACCCTCCCGTTAACTTCTATGAGCGTATAGTGCCCTTGAATATTTTTTCTCCTCCTATCCGGCATCCCTTATCTAAACCTAACCCCCTTTTCAAATCAAATTAGTACTTCACCCTGAAATAAAAGGAAATCGAATAAACCCTCGATAGGGCCCCAATGGGAATTTCTTTTTTTTCCTGAAGTTCTTGGCCCTATAGGGGGGGGGGGAGCGCCAGTGAATGATTTAGGATGGTCAGAGTGGCACGGCTGGGTAGTACCAATTTAAAGGCTGTAGTGTCGCGCGCGACGAGAGCAACCGGTCAGGGAGCTTTGCGACAGAACGAACCGGCGACAGCAGTTTCGTGTCGTCCCTTCCCCTACCCCCCACCTAGCCCACCTTGTCCCTTTGCGTTTCAAAGGGAAGCCGAGTAAACACTTTTCCGCAAACTTCAGCCTGGTGAAAACTTTGCTTTTAATTTCACTCTACTTTTACCACGCTTCACTATGGTTGGTACGTTACACACGTCATACCAACCGCCGTACGCGTTACCGGCTAATTAGGTTATGCAAAATAGCCGTTGCGTCACGCCACTGCTCCTGGGTATGCCAAACGGACGTAAGTGGATTACACGGCTAGCGCGAAGCGCCGACAAAGATATGCCAAGACGGTAACGTATGCCGAGGCTGTTCGGAAGGATCTTAAGAAGGTTTAGCCTTAAGGCTTTGAAGAGAATCGCGCGATAAATATTATTTGCGCGTGGACAAGAGCCCGATTAATATTTGGCGTCGAAAAGAGTTTAGGAGAAAAAAAAAATTTTTGGTTTTTAAATATTTCAATTTTTTTTTTTTTTTTTCGTGTCATTTTGTCTGCTCTCGTATGCTAAGATATATACTGCCTGTGTATAGTGGGAACGTGAATGCAATGTAGGAGAAAAATCCGGCGACAAAACATTCCACACTGAATACCTTTCTAGTATTTCGTTCTGCTTCCTGCGTTCTTTCAGGACTATAAATATTTTCGACCTTCCATTTCATTCTTTCTCATTTCTTTCTCTCTCTATCTCTCTCTCTCTCTCTCTCTATCTCTCTCTCTGTTACCTTACTCGCGGTATTATATTTTTCTCTGTCTCAGCATTCCGCCATCTCACGGTTCACCATAAAGCTCTCGACGCGACGGAGCTTTCGTAACATTTACGACGATTTCCAAGCGGTCTTACGGTTTAATCTTAACGTCGTGACGTCAGTGTAAATTAAGATTATTGCATCTCATCCTTAAGAATGATCAATGGAGGGATTGCTATAAAAAAAAATCTAACCCAAAATCCATTATGACATCAATAATATTTTTCGAGATTCATATTCGCATTTCGTATTAAATGTTTTTCACGATAACGTTGATCTATTTTTGTGTTAATTATTGTAAAAAAAATTTAATGATCATTAATCGTAAATACCTGCGACCTTGTCCGTGATACGAAGTTTTTCGGCTGCCATATAGCTTTTACCAGCCAACCGGTGTGCTTTCGAGTTTGACGGCATAGAAGTTTGTTATATATACATTTATTTATTTTTGTATGTATATATATATATATATATATATATATATATATATCACGAGAACTCGCGAGTCATCGATCACAGCAATCGAATTCCTTCCGTAACCAGAGCACTTCCGATTTGCAATCGCAGTATAGGAACTGTTGGGATATTTCCGGTTGACAGAGATAGAAAGTCCTCGATAAATTTTCCCTCGCGAATTACGTAACGGCTAAGAGAATATATAAAGCAAAATTTGCCAATGAACACTTCACGATTTCTTCGTCCACCCCTATAAGGTACACGAGGGTGGATTCATCTAGAGATTTCAGTAGATATCAGACAGCAAACTGCATCACATGCTTGAGGATCGCTAAAACAAAATTATTGCAAGAAATATCCGATCGATAAAACTGCGAAAAATCGATAAAGAATAAAAGAAAAAAAATATAATTAACGATTTAATCTGTCAATGGACCAAAAGAAGTTAATCACGTTTTCTAGAATCGAGTATGACGTATACATGTATTTTTTTCTTAAAGATCCATCGATGCCCTTATATAATTACGACGACAGGTCGACCAAGATTGCGAAAGTGTGAGACTGGTCCAGCGAGAGATGCTGTATAAAAAAAAAGAGAAAGGGAAAAGGAAAAAATAAATAAAAAATTTGACGATACGTATGAAAATATAAATTCGTACGTGTCTTTTTATTGGTAACGAAATAATAATAACAGTTCACTGTACGCGACTGCAGTGCGAGCAGCAGATCCAGCATCCGAATAAAATGGTGGGGAAGATAACTATTGGGCGCCAGATTAAACGGAGAGAGCACCAGGGACACGTTCGGCCAACCAGGTCTGACCTAGTTAGATCAGGGCCGGAGAGTGTACGACTCGTACGCGTTCGCGTCGCGGGGTATACTGAGGAGCTTTTTGAGCTCTTCCTCGGCTGGCTGAACGTGCGGAGGTTCACCCTGGTTCGGCAAAGTTCGGCCAGGCGTTCGGGAAAGTTCGCCAGTTGGCTCCGACGGTGCTCACATTCTGCCGTCACCGTCCACCCCTAACCTCACAAATCTCCCACCCTTTCCCGTCGACCCTCAAGTTCCTATATCGTTCCGTTCCACCCTCCTGCCTCCCGTAGGCCACCCGACAACCCTGGAACAACCCCCTACGTTAACCCCCGCCAGGGGCGCCACTACCCCTGCAGAGAAACCGTAGTGGGGTTAGACCATCTACACGAAATCCCCTCCATATCGATCACTGCGCAGTACGCTCCCAGCATCCACCCTGTAACACTGTCGTCATCCCTATCATCCCTTGCATCCCCACCATTCTCATTTCGTTTCATCCCCCGCCTGGCGATCGCTGTTGTGAAAGGGACACCACGAAAATCCTTGGCCGTTTCTTCACTGACATTTGATTTCCCGACAGCGCCTAACTGGACAGACGTATCTCTCTGAATAAGAGGTCAGGTCAGATTAGGTTGGGTTAGGGTTAACTTACTTTTTCGAAGCCATCCAGTTTTTTTTTTTTTTTTCACTCTACGCTACTCGTGCGTAAATATGTTTTACAGGGAAATTTTTATCGTATCGTCGTTAAGTATTGTACGTGAATTGGGTGAATCAAACTGTCCAGGAATTATTTTTAATTTAATTACGAAAGTTGACGCTACGCGGCGCGCAACGCTGCCAGGAGGAGGACACGTTTATTAAACGATTGAAAGCACGTGTGCCGGATACTGGCCGGCTTGTTTTAACGAGCCAGCTCACTCGGGGGCGCAAGCTGTCGAACAGGGCCGTCTTTTTTGGTAGCTGGAAGGGCGCCAGGGACGATTTATCAATAAAAATAATTATATTATCGGTCCGCTCTTCTTTATACTTAGCCTGGTGCGGTTGCATGTAAAAATGCATATATGGACTTTATGGAATCATATATAGGGTATATATAGGTATACCAGGGAAAAGGCGCGCTTTCGCGCGCGATTTAAATGTATCTACAGCTTCAGCGCTATGAAGGAATATAGCATCGGACGACATATATTATATTACAGAATTTTGTAATTTATCTAAGGAGCAACTGATTTATGGAATTGTTTTTTTTTTTCAAAATCGACGAAATTTTGAATCAATTAGTTCTTTCATAAATCGGTTAGTTAATTTTGAAATATAACGAATTATTCATGAGTGCGTCAGATTAATTCCAAACCAAGTACAATGTTCAGGAGTAAAATTGATTTCGACCTGTTTTACCTCAAAGTCAAATTTATTTTACAAAGTCAACCGCTTTGATACTCGTCCACTGACGACACCGACAACCAATCACAATTCCACTCAAACAACGTGAATGCTACAATGGAAACTCTGATTAAAATCTGACACGAATTTTTTTACTAAAGCGAGTGATACGACTTTTTTGAAGTATGGGAGACGGAGTGGGTGGTAAAAACATTTTTTAAAAAAAGCGAAGAAATTGTAAAAAAGAAAGGCATTTCACTTTCGTGTAAAAAGGCCGAGTATGCAATATCGGACTTTTTATTTCCCACGTGGATAGAGGTCGATGCAAGAGGCAAGTCTTTCTTTCTTGCTTTCTCGATGCTTCTTGTTTTTATATGTATATTTTTTGTTCCATGCACTTTAGCAGTCAACAGCCTTTACCAGTCACCGTGGTTTTATTATTATTTTTTATTTAAAGACTCGACGCCGGCACGCGATATCGCACAAATGGACTAAAATGTCTTTCGATTGGATATAACGAAATTCTCGATTTTATCTTATTTTTTTCTAACCTTCTTTTGGCCATCCCTGCGCTTTCCTCACTTGGAAAAGCCTCGCGCGCCACTTTCACCATTCATTTTCTCGGTCCATAGAGAATACACACGTGAGTACCTAATTGACCAAATATTCGTTCAACTGGCCATTATCGTCAGGTAAACCTATCATTTATAATTAATGATCCGCAATTAATTAGCGCCCCGGAGCGAACAGCACCGATATCGAGAACGGCCTAACGTGCGAATTGTCAGAATTACTGGTATCAGGAAATCAGTCTGATCGATATCCAGTCGCACTTCATTACCATAACCCTAAAAATCGTCCGAGTCGAGAAATTTTTCATATTTTCAAAAAAAAAAAAAAATCTTCCTTGCGAGAAAAAAAGATAACGTCACGTGACTAAAAAATGAAGGGATGTCAAAAAAATTATTATTATTATTATACGTTAACAAAATGTTACATTACTTTTTTATTCACCTTGCATCGGTGTCAAACATGCACCAGGTATTACTTATCTGTATCCAGTATATTGGCAGAGTAGATAAAACTGAGGTGATGCGAAAACGCGCGGTGGTACCAGTTGCGGGATTAATTGGACCGGCTCGATCGAGGATCGGATTAAAGTCAGAGTTGGCGCAGCCTTAGAAAATCCGTGGCGGCCCTAATTGTGTTAGCCACGCACGAGGAGCCACATTGGATGTAGAAGAACCGGAAGGCCTACGGGAGCAGAAGCGAATGGAGATGGTAGAGAGAAAGATGGGCACTGAGGGAAGACGGGGTAAACGTGGAGGGAGAGAGAGAGAGAGAGAGAGCAAAAAAGATATGTAGATAGAGCGCAAGAAAGAGATAGTACACAGAAGAGCTAATATTATCTTACCTGTGAAACATATACCCGATCGAATCGAGCCCGCTGAGATCAAAGTGATTTGGCCGCCTTGGCAAAATTGATATTACGACAATACGACCGATATCTCTCTGTCTTCTAAATTTCCTAAAACATTTTTATCCGCTGCTTTTTTTTTATCAAGAACACAATGAAAATCCAACTTTCGATGGAAATTTTATATTTGTTATCTATCTCGATCCATAGTATGTGGCTTTGACTTGGTGGTTAAAAATTAATTCATTAATTAATATCGAAAGTCTTAGCGATATATATCGGAATATCGATAGTCGAGATCTACCATTAAAAAATTAATACGTTGCGTTACCGCAAAATAAACGGTATATCCGAGAAATGCAATATTAAAAAAAAAATAAATAAAAAAATTTAAGCAAAATATATTTGTTGTCAATTGATGCACGTGAATATCAATGACGATGCAGTTGATGAATTTGATTTGAATAATTATATAGTCTCGAGATCCGATAATCGATAGAATGGCCAGTGGTTACTTGGCTTTTGTCAATGGCGCTGCGGTATGACACTAGCCCATGATGACGTCCGAAATGGGAATCACAGTGAGGCGTCCTCGCGTTGGATATCTATAATGAACATCGAGCTGAATTACCCGGGACAACGTTCTCATTGGTACGTTAATTAAGCTCAGCGCCAGGACTTTGCGTATACGTCATCTACCAGCAGATCCACTAGCGAACATATTATCCAAGTCGATTGTCGTACAGCCTCTTTCAAAGGAAACGTATCTATATGCATGGACGTATACTGAACGCATGAAAATTTAATCAAAAGTATGAAATAGACAATTCCAGTCCCGAGTTAGATAACAGAGAGTTGAAGTTTAGCGTATATACTGGGAGGTTAGGTTAGAAAATTATAAGAGACGCCATTGTCTGTTATGAAAGACATAGACAACCCACGCAGTTTTAGAGATCTTGATAAATTTTAACAATTTTTCTGGTCTTTTAGTGAAAAATATAAAAACAACATCGAATAATGATAATGACCCAGAACCATTGCTAAAAGCCATCCGGATCTGTAAAGCTGCATGGAGTGCGAAGGGTTTTTTTGCATTCCAGCACATGATATACTGTGACCTTATAGTCACCGCTCGACGCGAAGTTAAGATCTTTTTCTTATGCCGTTTCTTTTGTATATGTCCAGAATAATTGTTAAAAACCATCAAGAACTATGGAACTATGCCGGATGTTACGGGTTTCGCGAATATTGCGGGGTTGGAAGGGAGGAAATCGTGACAGCTTCTTGTACCTTTTTCTGTGTTAACGGGGAAGGGACTACCTCAAAACGTCACGCGAGAGGGCCGCTGGCTTTGAAAGCGATCCTGAGGATTTCTTAAAATTCTCGGAATCCGACGTGAAATTCCTAGAATCAGCCTTCGATTCGTGGAATCGGCTATCCTCGTGACGATACTCCTTGAAATCTGTGGGGTGCAAGAAATCGATTTAGCATGGATGTGAACCTTCGGGGCTCTCGAATTATCGGTAAGTGTCGGTGCAGGAATCTGTATCCAGAACCCCCATTGTTATAGGGGAAAACTGCTGGAAGAATGAGACTCCGTACTTCCGGGTCAAATTTTGGGATGACATGAACTTTAATAAAAGTACTTAATATGATAATGATCACGTGAAATCTCTAATCTAAAAAGTATAGTTTGAAGTTCTTGATAAATGTATACCATTTTTTGACGCTTTGATGTATTATGCGTTTATTTGTAATACGTAACGGACACGATACTTGGGACGAACCAGTCACTTGTAGATGCAATTAAATTCAGTTTATACCAATTTATCATGCAAATATAAATACTAGGGAAGTTTCTATCCAGTATTCAATTGTATGAATTATGCACGAGACCTCTTGAGGAATTTAGCTCAGACTTTGAATTCCGAGTGACTTCCTTTAAAAGTAGAAGGAGCCGTTAGTCAGTCGGACTGACGTTACAACCACTAAAACCACTAATCGAGAGGAGCTACTTGAAGGGTAACGTGAAGAATCGCGAAAAAAAATATAGTAATCATAACATAGAACAAATTTTTTTCGACAACTTTACATCACTATGTATGTATCCCCCTTAGAACTTAATTACCGCTTTAAGCTGATGCTCAACGTCGAGACGAAGCGAAACAGATTCGATAAAGAGTCACGAACCGTGAAACGGATTTTCGGCAGGATTCAAGTTCCCATAGGATTTCGCACTTTGTTTTCTCGTGCGTTCGTTAGCTATTAGTCTTTTTTTTTTTAAAAAAAGTTTACTACACATTTTTTTGCATCTAGATCTAAGGTTTGTTAAATAAGGATAGGAAGGTAAAATTTGGATTTTTCTAAAAAAAAAATGGACGAGTGTGACCATGCTGACGGTGAAATAAAATTTTCAAATTAAAAGTGTAATCAAATTTAATATAATAACTTTTAATAATTTAACAGTTCTCCGATAGTATTACTGTCTGTTATTGTTATAAATTCTTGTTAGCTAATTATTGTAACTTCATCTCACTGGGTCGATTAATTATCATGACTTCAAAATATAAATTCATAATACCGGCTTGCTTTAAGTATACTTGCATCATGGTTAGTATTATATCGACACTCGATATTATTAATTATAAAATCGATTAAACTGTAACACCACCGCGTATTCCCAATCGCCGCCGTTAAAGCGTACCACCTACGAAAATAGAGCTTTCATTCCACGTCTCCGATAAATAGTCCCTAACACTCCATGAAAATTACTTCATTAATCCCGTGACAAAGACTCGCGTCGTTAACGTCTTAACGCGAAGCACGGCTTTCGTATATTCCACGTGGTACAATTAAGAGTAAATTATAATGAGAATTCCAAAAAATTTTTTTTCCCAAAAAAAAAAAATCTCACCAGAAATATCCATTTTGTTACCACTATTCCAGCAAGTCTGTATTTTAAATCCAGAGTAAAAAAATTTTTAAACCACCTTACGTCGTGTAATAGAAATTAATTTTTATCACGCGACACCAGGTATACGAACCAATTTTTTTTTTTGCAGTTTGGACTTTCCCGTCGGATAACAGGAATCATGTGCGAGGGTGAATAGCAGAGATCTTGCTCTAAGCCTGAACCTAATAGGAAGAGAAACTTGAATCATCCTGGAAAGCCGGCTTAAAACGTCAGGACCGGGAAGCATTGGCTGACGATTACTCGTGCGGAAGTTCCTGGAATAGTGGCTTGATCTCACGGAATTCCAACCTTAAGGAGGAGCACCGGAATAATTAATAGGATACATACGTGTCTGTGATTACAATCGACGTAAAAAGGATATACCGTGACGTAAGAATTTTTTTATTAACAAGATAAAAATCAATTCGTTATCAACGACGATTAAGAGAAAAATGACGTAACTCGTAAATAAAATTGTCATATGTAATCGTGGAATGTAGGTTATGGCTAGTAGAATTTTGTATGACAATATTTTCCAAGGACATTCTAAACCCAAAAGTAGTGTCTGAAATATTTTTTTTTTCTATTTTAAAAAGGCGAATATGTAAAATAGAAATTTCTACCAGGAGCACAACAACAATACTGTCCCGTAAAAGGGGGTGGTAGGAGGTAAACTTTAGTTTTTACCTAGAAACGTCAATACGAATGTAGCTAGGTTCACTTGTATGTACATAGCAACGTATAATTTGACGATTCAAACTAAGAATGGATACCTGCAAGTACGGGTAATTGCCACAAGATGGCTCTAGTAACATGTTCTATTAGTTCTAGGATTGCCACATAAATATCATTACCCTATATGACCGGGTAACGAGAAGGTATACTCGAGAATAAGGGTAGAACGAAATGAAAGAGAAATAGGGGATGGAATGAAATAAAAAAAAATGTTTAAATGTCGAGGTCACCCTGCATTGGCCAATGACATAAGGAAACTCCAGGGTTGGAATGTAGGTGAAGTTGGTTCTAGTCCTATGTAGGTCGGACTGTCAGTGCCACGACCTCGTTTCATCCCCGTATCTTTACCACCCCTCTCCATGGAGAATGCTAACCTAAACCTTCTAAAGCAACCTTTGGTCTCGACCTAGCTACAAATCCCTAAATACATTTCCACCTCCTTCTGTGTGATTACGGTAAATTCTGTAGCCGCCTAATGAGTTCCTTTTGTCGCCTCTATGATTATATCCCATTTCTCATGCTCGTGTAGAATTAATAGAATCAAATTTGCCAGCGGGATATCAATTGGTTTAATGACTCCTTTAACGGACAAAGAAACTGGGATAAAGTTGCACGTGCAGTTGGGCTTTACGGCTGCGTACGAGTCCGGGCAGAGGAAAACTTTTCCGTATGGAATTTCTGGCCTTAATATATGAGAAGTGCAGCACCGTAGACGTGGCGTAAACTGTAAAACTGATATCGGGTGCAATATATCGGATATGGATATTAAGGTAGCAGATATAAGTAAGGAGATTCACAACGCTACGATTATAGGTGACAGACATGAGTAGAGAGATGCATAACGGTACGGTTTTAGGCGATACCAAAGGCATGGCGCTGAATCCCAACGGCGAGTACGGAAGTAGAGTTATGTGATCATAGCCTCCGTCGGTAATGCGGATCCCGTCGTAGCCGAGCTAACCGCGATCACGAACGTGTAGCTTGCCGGGCAGAGTCCTCCGCTACTTATCGCTGGTTCCCAAAGCAACTTTTAGAACGAGACAGCTCATCGGATATAGCCTAGATACTTTTTTTTCTTTGCAATCCTAAATTCGATCGCACAGTGTAAGCTCGGTTAGTTTAATATGACAAAAGCAAGCAACTCATGTCTGCCTGCATTGAAGCGTATGATGCCACCAGCATATTTAATACATATTTTACCGATGTTACAGAACGATTGTTAAAACCTATCAGGAACTGTAAAACTCCTCGAGAACTATTGAAAAAGCCTATTGTTCAACGTTTTTAAGAGATTTTAAAAAAGTGTGGTGCTGGAGCTGACACCCGTGTAACAGCTCAATTTTTTTGAAAATTCGTGTTTGTGTGAGATTCTGCTTCTGTATGTGTCTCCAAATTGTCAAATTTGGGCGAGCAGAAATTGCGACTCGGACCTGATTTGTTGTTACCAAACACGATGGTTATGCGCAATGGCCGTTGCCATCGTGTTATCACAAACTGGTATTACCCCGCTATGTCCCATAGGGTTATTAATACATAGCGTTCTCAATGATATCACAAACGCGATTTCTTGAGCGGATGCAGGCAAGCTATACGGATGATCACAATATCCTACTTGCGGACTCGCTGCTACGATTTAGCGCCATGCTTTTGGTATGGCCTAAAACCGTAGGATTGTCCATCTCGTTATTCATCTCTGAAGGTAGAAAGTTCATTGCCCCTCTATTTTTAGTGTGTAGCTCGTTACTTTCTTTTACTTTAAATATTCGGATGAAGTTTAAAACGAATTTTACTTCTGACAAACAACTTTGGGAAAACGTAGCGGAATAACGCGAGTTGATGATTGAGGTGGAGTTATTTAAGAAGTTTAGCACGACCTGTGGTGCTGTTTTTATTTGCGCACTCTGGTGAAAAATTGCTGAACTAGATAAGTCCCTCTGATAGAGTTACCTAGCGGAATTATTTTAAACTAAAAAAAACTTATCGTCACCCTAATGCATTTTTTTCGGTGTAATTTCAAGCATTTCCACTAGATGGCGATGTCGTGCGTGGAAAGCCCTTGTGCAATTGTTTTTGAAAAAAGTGAGAGTCAAAGATTTTTTTTATCTTTACGAATACGGTCCTATCTCGTTTTCTAATTAGGTTTGACATATCGAGTGTCGGATGCAGGTAATTACGTAATTATTGATCACAGAGATTCCTCGTGTATTCATACAATTACCGGATGGGTAGGACGAATCATGAAATGCAATTTATACGTGATGTTGCATCGTAAAATGGGGGTCCCGATTATAATAAGAAAAGTTAAGACACAAAAAAGATCTAGGATGATTACCCACCGGTATCATTATGGACGACAAACAAATTGATGATAATGCACCGTTACGTAATTGACCAAAGACATTTTTACTGATGAACATTTATCGTCTCCACCCTTTGCTATGTCAAGTAGCAATCATTCGACATAACGAAGTTAGAATGAGAAATGACTCGGTACCTCGAGATCATTAATATCGCATCGACGAAGTGCGTCTACTGGTTGCACAGGATACCGTTTTTACCGACCGATAGAACTTTTTTTACGACGCTTATCATTACCCGCTGCAGCCAACAGATGGAGCTTCCTGTAGCGCTGACCGTAAGAAAACGGAATAATTTTTTAAAACCTTGTACTGTATACCAATATGTATTTATATAAAACAATATCATACAGCAATTCAGTATATTCCAACTAAGATAATTGATTCGTGTCATTTATAAATTAAATGTTCTCACTGCCTCACCATGTACAAATATTTTTTTTATTATTTTAAAAGATCGACCTACGTGGAATTCTTGCCCTACGCATAGAATATCATACAATTTGTGCTTTGAGCAACGACATCAATATACATTATTAGAATTCTAGCGACGAATCTTTTACCAGCCAAAAAAAGTACAGCCGAGATACACGTAATCGCGTCGTCACTCAGTTACGACTACGAAGAGTCTTCCGGGTGAAGCAATTTTTTTTCGCAAAAATAAAAAAAAAGTTCCCTATTGCACAAGAAGAAGAAAAACAAGAGAGAGAAGGAAAGAAACATAAATTTTCCTAGATATCATGAAAATCTCGTTTATCACGCGTGCGTAACACGCGCGCGTGAACGTCGAGACTACATTTCCGATATTACAGACAAAATGAGAATCAACGACGTCGTTACGTATTTTCGAATAGATACGTAAGCGCCATTACATATTTTAGATATCACAAATAGACAGCTGTTTGCCTCGCTACTGGGACTAGTCGATAACATAATTACAAGAACGCATCCCTTAATAATAATATACTATATACAAAATATAGATATATATAATATATAAACATATTTATAAACACATATACCCTCTAAAAAAAAATACTGAAACTTCTGCCATGCTTTACAAACGTACCGTAAACCATTTCTTTTTTCTTTCTTATTACAGATTGACGACATCCCGGCGCGGGAAGAAGCTTCGGCATAACCATCAAGAATGGCACGATCAACAATTTACTGCATCAACAGGCCATATAAATATATCACCGTGTACGTACGTACTGACAAAAACCAGAAAAAAGAAGACAAGATACTGTATCGTGAATTATACGAAGAGGTCAGCGAGTGCGCATGCACCTACACAAAGTGAGCGCACCAACTGTTGCACAATTTTTCACTCCTTATGTGAATTTTTCAGAATTACTGTAGCACTGTAGCGATATTTGAAATCGGGAAACAATTCCCCAAAGAGAACAAAATTTTAAACACCGAATTTTGATTTAGTACAAAATTCTAAAGTATTTTGAAATATTTGTATAAAGGCATGGAATACAATGCAAACAGTTGGAAAGTACGATACGGTACAGTGTTGTGTTTATAATTACAGCTATATACAAGGTGTTTCAGAAATAATGGTCCTGTCGGTTCGGAATTGAATTGAGGAAAGAATGCGCAATGGAGATGCGCAGAACGTAGAAAAGGACGATGACTGACCGAGAGGAGTCCTTGAATAATACATTTAACGCGATCGATGCGCGATCGAGAATCGACGATACGCTCAGTCCTATTAGAAAATCGATGGAAGATCGATTCTGAATCGATGAGTCGTCGGATCACGATTGAATCGCCGGAAGTCCAGTGGTGGTCTACGCGCATTTCCTGTTTCCTGCAGAGTCCCGTCGCCTTCGCGCGTAATTTATCATCTGTGAGGACAGTTAGCCACGTGCGGAAACAAGTGACAGTGTATGGACCTGAACCTGCAATGAAAAAAAAGGGGTAAAAATTGAAAAACAAAGTGCAAAAAAGTTGTCGCAAATAATAAAAGGCACTAAAAATAGAACCATTCACGCGAAATTTATCTTGTGATTCTTTACGTCCCGTGCAATTATTATTATCTATGTCGATTAACCTTTCGACTACGGCTGGACTTTCCACAACACTGTGTCTCTGTATGGGAAAGCTTCGACGGGAACTGCGCGAAAACCGCGCATGGCGCTTTCCGCTATGACACTAAATCGGAATATTTGCGAATCAATAAATTCTAATAATTTTCTTTTCATATCCACGAGAGCCACTACAGTGGCGTAACGTTCGAAAAGCTGACTTACGCAAAAGCCACTATACACAGTGGCGTACCGTTTAAAAAGGTAACATACGCGAAAGGCATTATTGTAGCGTTCTGTAGCTAAAAGGTTAAAACCGATAGACTCAGACTATACGCTATAAGAGAATGTATCAGCTAAGATGCACGTCCGCGGTTTACAGAGAAACGGTGAATGATTTTGAAAATCGACTATTGAATATTTTTTAATTTTGCATCGGTTACGCATATTACTGTTATTTAATTTTCGTTTGTAAATGAAAAAAAAAAAAGTATATTTTGCAGATCAAATAATGTCGAAAAAACGTTGAATGCAAATTTTTGCCAGATTTACGATACTCGGCCTTAGCTTCGGGCAGCAGCCCTGGCAAACCCGTACACGGTAGTTAAAAGGCATTGCAGTACTATCTTTTTAATTACAGGATGGACGTTCATAACTCCATCTCAGATTGTAGGTGTCCTTCGCCCTGGTTCTTAGTGATTACATGTCGGAGGCCTTTGCAGTCTTACGTGCTCCTGATTGTGGGTATTTGCACCT
This sequence comes from Cephus cinctus, assembly GCF_000341935.2. NCBI lineage: Eukaryota > Metazoa > Arthropoda > Insecta > Hymenoptera > Cephidae > Cephus > Cephus cinctus. The sequence continues at coordinate 1,472,351 of NW_014333664.1, read as the reverse complement.
GATAGGTGGCGATAGGATAGACTGCTAAGGCTAAGGTGAGAAACAGATAGAATCGAAAGTGAAATATTTTCACTTCCAGCCACGTATGTTTCGCGTGAAGTTGCTGCACGAGGCTAGAGCTGTTTCAAAACAATCTGTCAAAAAATTACAAAATTTCGAAATCTACGACTCGCGCATTCAACTTTATTCGATATTATTTGAAATAGCAAAGATCATTATTCTACTTTACGTACGGAAGTCAAACAAACAACAATGATATGCGCAATCGACGCACCCAAAAAATATTCTATGCCCGCCGCATAAAACAGCGTAAACCGCAAACGTACATCTCGACAGATACACTCTGTGTACGTCTATCCGCTTCGAAAGAAAAAACCGTACATAGCAATTAAATCGTATAACGGTAGCTCGTAAATAATACCGGACGTGAAGGTATTGAAAGTAAAAAAAAAATCCTATACCAACAACAAGACTAATATAATTGGAACAACGCCGATGAAAGCCATAATAAAATTCCGTCAAATTATGGGGAAAAAAATTTTTTTTTTTTTAAATCCCAATTACCTCTTAGGATCATCTTTTTCGTCAAAACCATCGATCTTCACGACGTTCCATTCGTCCCGCGATCCTTTGGAGTAGCTGAACGACACCTGTAAACAAAAATCCATAGAAATAAATCAATAGTACAATTCTCAGTGTATTTGAGAACCCCTGGTACGTAGCGGCAACGGCAGCGTAATCGTTATAAAATTCCACTTGCAGTGAATTGAAAGCAGAGTGCTCGTGCTGTCTCTGCTGAAAGCGAGTGCAGTTATTTTGCCTAGCCACTCATTTCTTCTCATCTTTTATATTCCATCTCTACACCCCCCCCCCC
>NW_014333664.1:1468539-1471374 GCF_000341935.2 Cephus cinctus | reverse complement strand
ATCACCCCCTTTCTACCCACCACATAAAATCGGACCAGATTTCCACTCACGTAAGTACGTTATACCTATACGATTTGCAGTGCATGCATCGACCCACATTTATCTTAACATCAGCTGCACGTTACCACTGCGCAACTGCACCCCCCGATAAAAAGTGTTTTCAGGTACCAATTACGTAATCAAAAAGATCCGGTGACGTCACTACGCATATTCAAAGGGAAACTAAATTTAGCAGAGAAAAAATGCTTAAAAACAGCGTATACCTATTTTTTGTTTTATGGTAAAAAAAAAGAAAAAAATTCATTCCGCGAAATCAAGTTATGAGAATAATTAAAAGATTTTTCAAAATTTCCAATTTTGTCGTGTTCGATCTTCCGAGAAGTCACATACGCGTGACCGCGAACGTCACAGGACATGGACGGTGGAGGTTCGAGAGTCGTCGAATAAAAACGTAGAAGAAAGACAGGAAGGATCGAAGAAAAAGAGGTGTATCGAGCCGAGTGAGAAGAAGCGGATAAAACGAACGAGAGTCGAGATAGAAAAACAAGTGGTGAAAAAAGGATGAAAAAGGAAAACAATAAGGAGACCGTCAAGTATCAAAGGTGAAGAGACGAAATCGAGGTGGCGCAGCGAGACTACGGTGGCGTGCGATTCTACGAAATCAACAATGGCAGCCATCTTGGTACGGAGCTGCGCTTCCTCGAGGAGTCCGATGCCTTATAACGATATTCCGTCGAGATATCGAATGCGCAACGTAGCAGTAAGTGCTCGTACAATCGGTATCGTCATACACGGCCGAGTATAAGTCGATATCGCGCGACTTTCTCAGAACCCAACGCCGACGTCTCTTGCGTACGACGGACATTAATCTCGCGATGATCTACGACGTGTCCTTTGCGCATAATGCGCGGCCCCATTGAATCAAGTGCCCGTTGATAATAGGTCGATAACCACCAACTGAAAATCGTGCGCGATCGATAAAATCGCAAATAGGAAGTAATCGAAAAAAAAAAAATTTTCAAAAAAATTTTCAAAATTTTTCTTCGCAAAAAAAATTTTTTTTAAATCTCCAATTTTTCATATACAGTCACGTACCTGTTCGTGAAAGGTGTCCCTGTTGAGGAATTTCATGGGTTCCAGGTGCGAGTGGAATTGCTCGACGACTGTCAATTGTTTTTTAAGTAAATGTTCTATGATGTATCCCATAGTGACGTCATCGGGTAGCCTGATTCTGTCGCCCACGGTGATGAATTTTCCGCCCCTGAAATAAAAAACGTAAAAAAGCCCGCATGAGAATCGGCGCCCCGTTAATATATATTTTACGTAAATTAGAATGAGACACGTGATCGCTCGTAGTTGCGGCATGACAAGAGAGCATGAATTTTGAATTTAATTTCCACGAGGTTTCCCGCGCTTGGAATGCGTCAGTGTCGGCATAAGGTATATATACGCTATATTACCGCCATCTCGCGGCAGTTTAATGGAAGTAAATATTACACAGCTTGGGAACGAGGAAGATGGCTCGCATAAATATTAAGGGGAGTCGTGCTAAGACCCTGGATCATCCCGAGACACAGAGACAAGGATCGTCGCGTTTGTGATACGTACTTCTCCGTACACCTTTTAATACATATTCGCGTCCCGCTCGGTAATCTCGCCGACCTGAAAATGTCCGTGACGGGGTACACTCGGACCCCATGGTCGAGGATATGCTTGTACGATTTATAGATCGTTCACAGGAGGATTTATCGCCACTCGTCCAGACCGCATCGGAGAAGAATGACTAAAGTGAATAACCGGCGTGGGCATTAATAATCAGACCCAGGTTGCGCTAGGTACGTACCTGTAGCTGCAGGTACTAAAGAGAACAGTTATATATATATATATATATATATATATATATATATGCTTCATTTCTGAACCTATAAAAGACTCGTATAAACGAAGCTAGGTTAGATACATGAAGAATAAGAAGAGCGATATAGTTCCAACGAAGATACCACGTTATTTATAGTAAAACGCATATACACAAGATTTTGGGCCTTACGACGGACCCAAAGTATCTTGATTCGATATACGTATGAAATTATAGACGCGGTCGTATACGCATATCCAGCTTGGTATATAAAAAATAGCATAAGGCCCAAAACTCGAACGACAGCCAGTCCCAGTTTCGTCCCAGTAAGACGAGATAAAAGCAGCAGGTGCAGCAAGGGGGCCCGGTCCAGATCTCCATACGTCGGAATGTTGCCAAATTAAAAGCGGCAGGCCAGCGAGTAATTAAATGTATCCCGCGGAGACCCACTGAGTGTGCTCAAAAATTTCGGACCGGAAGTCAGGAATAAAACCCGAACACCCAATCCCTTAGATTATCCAAAATCCATGTAGCTCCGTGTTACACGATATTGCCCCGAAATTCTCACCCCGAAAACGTATTGTACAACGTTCCGAATTAGCGGCCATATAAGGCCGAAAAATGTTGATCCACGATATCGGATGTTTAACGATCGACCAAGGCAATTTAGCCCGAACAAAGGATTCTCTCACGGTTTTCCATATAACGTCCGAAGTCACGCGGCGGCATTCGTGAACAAATCCGAAAGGAGAATGCGACAGAGAGTGCTGCGACCAGATCGTGGAAGGTGAGGAAGGTGGAAGGAAAGAGTGACTGAAAGGAGGAAGGTTCATTGGAGGTTAGGTGAACCCACGAAGAAGGGTAACCCGTACCGAACGGTCCAAAGACATAAATCCACCCAATTAGGGAGGCAACAGGTAGTCACAAGTTCGAAAGCATCAACGCCCCCCCCCCTCCTCCTCCTTCTCCACCGCCCCTCA
>NW_014333664.1:1467200-1468259 GCF_000341935.2 Cephus cinctus | reverse complement strand
CCCTCAATCCCTCCTCCGCCACCATCCAGCAGCGACGCCGACCACCGCCTCATCCCTCCCCCCCACCCTGCTTCCCCCTTTATCGTTCGGCTTCTGTCGGCGAACACGTACGACAAATATCTTTCCTGCTACATATTTTTATTCCTCACTTATATATAGCTATAGGACCTGTGTATCTCCGGCTGTTACTTTGCAGGGCTGATTTGCGAACCTTGGGTATGTCACTAACCACCCGCAAGGGTCTTCGGACCGAATCGAACGAAGGGACGCTGAGGTGGGTAATTCGTGAGTCGGTTTAATTACGAATTGGGTATCGATGAATGGTGCTTTGAAGGTGGTTGATAAAAAATAGAGTCGTGGATCCAGGTTAGGTTATAATTGTTGAAAGAAGTCACGTGGGCCCTAATTGAATTTTATTGAAGAGGGTATACGACAAAGAGAGTAATTAAAAGTTACAAGGGGGCCTTCGTTAGCGTCAACGAATTATCGTTCACGGCGAGCAATACGTATTTATTTCTATGGGGTATCGAAGATTTTGGGACTTGTCTGACAACGGGACACACGAGTCACAGATTGGAAAACGGTGTCCCGGCGTGGCATCAAAGAACGGAATTCTAATTTTTAAATCGTGCACCGACGTCGCCGCGCCGATCGTCGACCAAGGGAGCCGCGCGACGACGGAAATTTTCATCGGGCCAATTAAGGGATAAGAAACAGTCGGACGTTTAATTAACATTTTCTGTTTCGATTGGGACCCACGGTAGCGGCACCGGGTGCCCCTCGTACGTTTGTCCCATGGCGAACGACTCATTAGCGAATACCATCGGATCGGATTCTCAATTCTCCCGTGGACTCGTGGCGGTGCATTTGCGGACTTTTTAATTGGCCAGGATTAGTCGGAAATCGCAAGGCCCGATTCGTTCGCGTCGTACAGCAAAACTTACTGCCAGTGGGTTCGAAAGAAAAAAGGCCCAAAGAGTGGGAAGGATCCTGGGTTCGGTAGGTGACTCTGCGCTACGCTTGAATATAAGCAACGGTACGGGGAGCAAATGGGGGTCC
>NW_014333664.1:1466777-1467119 GCF_000341935.2 Cephus cinctus | reverse complement strand
ACAACAGTCCTCGTTAAAATACCAGACGGCGTATTCGAAATTTCGGTTAACGCGGTGAAACCGCCACTTTTTTATCGCGGGCCCCATTCACATACGTAGACCAACGAGCATCTTTTGGCACGCTGAGTAATGGGACCTCAAGGCCCCGCTTCGGAGTACCTATATAGATAATTTCAACCGTAACAAAATTCCAGGTAGACTCTTCGTTAATGTAAGGCCCAAAATCTCTTGTCAATCTCGCGCTCGAAATTCCTCCCCGCCATCTTTACACCCCCCCAACCCTCTACCCGCTAGCCAAAAATCCAGCGGTCGCTTCGCCCCCCCCCCCCCCCCCCCCCCCCC
>NW_014333664.1:1449698-1466689 GCF_000341935.2 Cephus cinctus | reverse complement strand
GCCCCGAAATCCCATATTCTTTTTACATCTCGAGAATCCAACGAATTTTTTTTTCCAAGATCTATAAGGATCTAGCCAATACCGCAGAGACCCATTCTATCTCACCGGTAATGGTTCGAAGATCGATCGACGATCGAACGTCGATCGTATAATACACAGCGCGCACTTTTAGATACCATCGCGGACTCGTCCGACCGGTCGTGAAGATAAGGCCCAAGCCTAGACGCACGCGTGGAACCGATAAAACGTCTCCGATACTGATTGAGATGTACGAGATCGTATAAGGCCCCTCCCACAGTCTATATGTATATATGTATATATATACATATGTTGTATATAGCCGTAATACTTTTTACATATAAATTAAAGAGCGATTTCAAAAACGCGTGATTAACCTCAAAGACACCGACGAGTCCTGTCACTTCCGTATCGTCGGACGCGTTATGGATACACGACCAACCAGTTACGTAACACGATGTGAATTCTTCAACGTTTTACGGCTTGTATGTACATGTAGATATATCGAGAGCGCCAACGACAAAGTGAGTCCCCGAATAGCGTCGTAATCTGACTTAAGCCAAGTGGAGACCAATTAGTCCCCGACAAGATACAGTACCAAATGCAACACGAATAACAATTATGGATCAATACGTATAAGTATATCATATAGTAGTAAATTACTTTTTTTTAATACCTGATAAAAGCAGCCGACAACTTCCATTACGGTTTTTTTGTTGTCGCCTGACTCACAGGAACACATTCTTATTTTACTTCTCGTTCGCGCGGTGGCGCCTCCAGCGCTTTGACATATTTAAATTTGACGTAGCCGCGCGAGGGGATCAAATGAAAAATACGAAGCACGCAGTGAGCGTCCCTTACGATCTCACAACCGGAATAAAAGAACACTCAAAGTAGGAAGGTATATATATATATAAGTAGTAAGCATCAAGCGTGCACCAGGAAACTAAAGAAAGCTGCAGGTGCAGCACCGTTTAGGAATAATAAATAGTCGACAAAACTCTTCCCGTTTCTACGATCTTCGTATATACTTATATATACTCACGGGGAGCAGGTAGCTCCTCGATACCAGGGCCGTAAACACGGCGGAGAATCGTGACGGCCAAGGGGCGCCCAGGAAGCCACAAGAATGCAGAAAAAAAACTTATAAATAATAGCGTATACAGTACCATCTGGTGGTAGATAATTGTACTAAAAATTCAAGACTGACAACATAGAAACTTATAGTATCCCGTAAACGGGGCCCTAAGTACTCCCTACGTATTCATTAAGTGCACAACGACGTTCCAGCAATGCGTATAGTTACGTGGGCGGCAATCAGCCGTTAGTCTCGGTCCCATTATGGCGAACAGCTTCTTGCTTCGCGGTTAATTAAGACCCTCCGCGCAACCGAGAACCGTCCATTATTCAGCTTTGTCTCGCGATCGGCCTCTAATACGATACGGGGTGGCCGTACCTCGTGGCTAGCCCCTCGCGTAACCGCACAAGTCATCTTCGAACGGCCATGAATTCGCACGTACAGCAATAAAGAGCGGAGAGGCGAGTATCTAAATTTAATTTGTCCTCACAATAGCCTCGGGGTCCCAAGGCCCCCAGACGACATTTAATTAGCGTGGGCACTTTTGAAAACTACGTAAAATGTCAACGAGACTCTCCTGGTGTTTCCATGGTACGTCAGACGCTCGTACTTACACGGTAAGCCTGCAGCAGCGCCGCCACGCGGCGAACAAACGAAGGTACACGAAATAGCCATTGTCTATCCGTCTATCTGTGTACCCGCGTGTTTCTCGGTACAGGACAAGCAGGGTTATGGCGGCGACGTGAGAAAACGGTGGATCGCAGGAGTTCTATGTCGCTCGAGTGCGTGCGATAATTACGCTCGTAGGAAGCGGCGCATCCGGAGATGCCGTAATTGCCGCGTCTACCGCGCGTAACCGAAGGGAAAGGGAGTAGAAGCCCAAGAGTGCTGGAATGTCGGCGTCGGTGGCGCGAGTTAAAGAAGTGGCTATGAATTTTTCAAACTTGAGACATGTGCGCACCTTGCCAACTTAACGCAGCAGATAAGCGAGTGATTAACGAAGTTGTGTGTAGAACAAAAAATTGCGGAATACCGTGAGAATCCACACCGAGGAGATACTTCGATAAAATATGACACAGAGTGAGTAAAGCGTTGCTATTCATACTAGATTTTATTTACCATGGGAATTTTGGCCTTTGACTCCTCGCGCCAGAGACAGGCACAGACGTGTCGAAGTCGAGATGTAAAAATCGCTCTGGAAAATTGAACTCGACGACAGACACTAAGTAGAATAGCATTAATAAGCAAAAGGCCGATGACGATGGGTTCCGGTTGTCCCTGAATGGGAAAGCGGTTTAATGCACTTGCCGTGTCTGGTGGATCCTTTTGTGTTTTTTCTTTTTATTGGCCTCGCCAATTCTTTTTCTACCCTGAAAACGGTGCAGTACCATGGTCATGCCAACGCATTGCGTGAAGCTGGAAGGTACGACTATACACACGGCTATTGGTAGTATATAGGGTACAACATTGATACCCAAAGGGCTGACAGGAATACAGAGGGGGTCCCTACCAGTATATACCTAACGTGCACCAGGAATCGACCGATTCGAAAGGCCCTCCCAGGTGCCGAGCTTTTTGCCAGATCTTGTCCGTCTGTCCCGTCAGTTTGTCTGTCCTTAGTTGCTCCCTAATCCCGTATAAGGAGGCTGGACGTTACGAAGCAAAATGCCGGTCGCGAGACGGAAAAAAAATCGCATACAGAGAAGCCCGAAGCGTTCGAGAACTTGATCAAAGCGTTGATAACTGGGTAGGAAAAATTTTAAGGATATTAACGTGACGATCGGTACAATGGTCGATCGAGAAAAATGTATCATTGTCTTGTATTTTTTTAATATTATTTTTTTAAAGTTTCAATCAGCACGTGACACTTTCTTTTGGCCTTAGCGGTTTTTCATTTGCTACAGGTCGTTCCAAGTGATCCAAGTTGTCTGCATTCCAGTGAACGATTTGTTTTTTTTCCTTTATACGGACGGATGCTCAGTTCGCGTCGGATCGTGTAAGCGATGCTGCTCATTACACGGTGCGGTGGTTCGGTGTGAGGGGCCCCCTTAATACCCAGCGTGATTCAAGGGTCGAATGAGGAAGGAAGGGGCCTTACCGATCTTCACTGATGGGCGTTTTCACGCTTCGTAGCGCGAGCGGACCGCGCGCGAGTGGCTGCTTTACAAGGACGCGTGTTATGCGTGACCGATCGTTCAACGATTCTTCCACGTGTGTCGAGAAAAAGTTTCTCGATCGCCCATAGGCCATAGAATGAGGTGGACGAAGGAAGCAGAGTGTATACGTTATACGGTAGTCACGAGAAAAACTGGCCCGACTCCTCTACTGAAAAGAAGCGGAAGGAAAGAAAAGCAACAAAAAAAAAAATAATCGGATGATCAAGAAAAAAAAAAATTAATTCTCGACCTGATTTCTGGATCAGTTCGTATCTAATCTTCATTACCGATTCGAGCCTATTAAAAAATTATAAGGAAGGGTGCGAAAGAACGTAGGTACAAGGGAAGAAGAAGGACAAAAAAAATAAATAATTAAAAATTCTCCTGGTCCCATTATTCGCCCGACCCATAGGGCCCTTATTCGACTGGTGCTTCGACAGTCCCAATATCGCTAGGATATATCGAGAAAAAAAAAATCGTTCCTGGAACGATGCTATTTTTCAAACAGTCGAGAATACGTAGTATATAACTGTAAAAAAATTATTAAAAAAAAAATTGACAGTCAACTCACCCAGCCACAGGTATCATCTTCAATGCCAGAGCCCGACTGATGCAGAATCCAGCGCCACCCGTAGCGAACCAGAATTTCACCTTCTGCTGCAACGGACAAAGCACAGTGCCGAGATTATTACCAGAGCCGGCATAGCAGAGCGGAGAATCCAGCCCGACAAATTGGACGCGCATCAAATAATTACATAAGGCATTAATTACGTTCCAATCTCTAGTTAATACACACACACGTATCGCTACACACTATCAGTAAGCTCTTCAAGCCACAGGCTACACGGGGTCGATTAATCATCCGACGGATTAATGAAGGCTGAACTGTCGATCGTCCGCGCCGGGGTACCCGATTTTGATGCAATAATTCCAACCGATCACGAAACGATCGGCCATCTTGCTTACGTGTTCATTAGAGATCCCCTAACCTCGTAATTCATTATTTATCTTCCCTCTCAATAACCAACTAATTAAACCATCGTTTCATTGTCACCCGATATGTCTGCCAGCAACGTATACATATCCAGTACCAGAATCGATATACAGAAGAAAAAAAAATCCTACGCACTTTCATTCTCGCCAACCCGTGGACTCGCCTTTAGAAATGATTCTCTGTTATTCCGCACGGGGGCGTAGCCCGGCGTGAGTTACGAACCCGTCCCTATAGACACGGCACTGGGCACGTTGCCACGATAGCCTCGTGGCGATTGTACTTTAAGACTATTAAAACGTTCTCTAGGAGCTAAACAGGCTCTGATACCATCGACCATATCCAACAGCGGCAAGCAAAGAGAGATAGGGAAACACTCCGTTTACATTCCCTTGGTTTCGAACAGTTTCGTCCTGACACCATTGGAAACTGTTTCGCCCTCGGTCTCTGCTCTCCTATACCCTAACCTCACTTACGTATCGTGCGTACCTCTGGCTTCTAGCACGGACACAAACCCATCTCCACGGGTAACCAGTGCATCGTTCCCGTTACACGTAGGAATATCGACTTGTTATTTTATGACCCTATAGCAGCTGCAATATAGATACGGATCTCTAGCATCAAACGGTCTATACAGAATAACGCTATAATCACTGTTTATCTACTATCCGGTAAGCATGATTATTTTATACCATTTTTTTTTTTTTTTTTCATTCTCTCAATATCAATTTTATACATTATCCCTATTCGGTTTTACTGGTATGCACTTTTTTGTCCTGAAACTCTTTCTACTGTATATGGCCGTTTCGTAAGGACCGTCAGAAATTAGATAACAATTATCAACATTTCCTTGCAATCTTTGTACAGCATATATACGTGTTAATTGGACTGAAACAAAGGAAAAGGTGTGACTGTCCTCTCTGCTGCAAGATGGGAGTTATTCGCATTAGATATACACGGGTGATAAGGGCTGATAGTATCAGGCTTTATAAGAGCAACTTGGCCGTTTGAATAACATTAAATCGCATACTGTGTATGCAGAAATATATATATGTATACATTGTTTATATAACTGTATAAGTAGCATGTACGTACAGAGTCACGAAGCAGCATGCGAGTCGCAACGGATACGCGAAGCAAGGGTCACGCTTCGCCTTGTATTCTCTTCTTATTGTTACGAATGAATACAACGGCAAGGCGCGTCCTCAATGACCTTTGTATTCATTTTTTTTCCTTTCCTTTAAGTTCCACTCGCATGCGAGAGGCCTGGCGCAAATCGCGAAAGCTACGTGAAACGTAACGGCGACTCGTGAGAAACTGAATTAAGTTTAAGAGGCTCTCGTGTGGTATCTTGAATGATTCAAAGGAAACGTATACAGTAAGTCAAGAATCATACGGGTGAGTACACAAGTCTGCGAATGGAGTAAAATCTCGTTAGCAACGATAAGTACGACATAATGGTAGCCATTGTCAGTGTAATCGAGTGCGTTCGAAGTGTCAAAAAAAAAAAATACGAATTTTGTAAAAAAAAAAAAATTTGTTTTTCACGAATTCTTGACAAAATTATATATGTACGATAAAGTCAAATTTTGATTAACACGTAAAACTTAAGGATTCCTGATAAGAGATATAAGGACACTGAGAGATCGATCGTTTGCGATCGATTGGTTATTACTGTTATCATTATTGTCCTACCTTAAAGGATATATCACACTGAACGAAGATGGGTGGGTCCGGGTATGAGGCTATCAGAAGTAAAACTCGCTTGGATCTAAAGAGAAACAAGACGTCCAGCGTGTTTCTCTCGATCGTGACACGTGTGTTGATGTCCTGTAGTTATACGGGGGTTAGTTAGTAATGCGTCAGTAGCCGACGTGACGTATAAAAATGCGTGATGGAAGACGGCGGCGTAACGACGTAAGATGGCTAGGACGGTGGCGGATGTGTTTATCGTGAATCTTTACGGTTGAGTTAATTAATAATTATGATCGCGGGCGCGCATGCGCCACGGGAATATAGGGAGGGCACTGGATGCTGGGGATCTAACGATCTTGGCTGGTACTTAAAGTACAACGGGTACGATCGTTAACACGGATCGGGTAATGATCGTGACCGATCAATGTTTTCATTGGCGAATATATGGGCGACCGATTGTCGGATCGAGGCTGCCAGCCTGACGTCTGATGGGACGAGAGTTTACACGGTATAAATCGAAGATCGAAAGAGGACCCCGATCGCAAGGATCTCGCGAGCAAGATCAGCACCTGCCAGGAGGCTAAAGGGAACGCCGGAGCAATCAGTCAGTAATTTTAATTATCGTGAGCGTATTTACGACTGGTAATCGGTGGATCTTGGGGTGCGCAATCGCGTTCATCTCTCGGTCGGTAACGAAGGGACCTATCGATGGGGACCCAAGATTATGCTCGGCTCTCTGACTAATTACATTCCTAACCTGGGGGTCTGTGTACGGACGCCTATATCCAATTACGTATCTCTGATTGGTCCGGTTCGATATATAAATTTTACTTTTGATTCCACTATCTTTCGACTTTTCGTTATCTCTCGAAATTCCTCTTTTTGTTTTTGTTTATTCACTCCATATCACCCACTTTGGTACACGGTCAAAATTAGGGAACGCTATACCGTTTTTTGGATCTTACAAGAACCCAAAGATATTAATCGCTTAGCGATCCTTCTGAATCGCGATCCTATCTGGTATATCGATCCCTTTTAGCCTGCTAAACGATCATTCCTAAAAGATCTATCGATCTCTCGTACAAGCTTAGACCGACTATTAATATTTGAAAATCGATCAACCGCAATTGTAACCAAAAAAATTTTTCTTTCATTAAAAAATTTTTTGACCCCCCCCCCCATACCCACCTATAATCCCTAATGAAATAAACGCATATATACACGTAGTGTATAGACTCCATAAAAAAAAGTATCGAAACGCGTGACTCGTCATCGCGATATCCGGCGCTAACGAGACCAGAAAGGATCAGACGATCTGATGCGAAGAAGTCAGAGAGCAGAGATGGCATTGCGAGTTAGCCAGATCGGAGAAGAAAAATGATTGGAAAGGGTCAGGTCGCGGAGTAGCAGTCAGCTGGGATAGAGGAAGAAGAAGAAGAAAAAAGGGAAGAGGGGACAAGAGAAGATCTATAAAAATAAATGAAGAGGAATAGAACGAAGACGAAGTAAGTCCGAGCTCGTCGAGGGGGAGTCCATTTCCGAGGTGAACGTAACGCGAACGCTGCGGATGACTCGGTAATAATCTGATGGAGAGTGGGTGGCTCGCTGGTATATTAGGACTAATGAACAGATCAGAGTACCCGATACCGTCCTACGAGTCTACGTACCAACAGATACGACCTTACGGTACATTACGGATGCGGAGGAACCTGAACTGAACTACCCCCTAGGAAAGACGCATCCGACACCTTGCAACAAGAAATATATATATATATATATATATATAATATGTATATATATATACAGACAGCCAATAAAATACGAAGAAATCAGTAAACGAGTTCACGATTAACAGATCCGAGTCTAAGATGAATCAACGCATCCGACACCTTGCAACAAGAAATACCGTCCTACGAGTCTACGTACCAACAGATACGACCTTACGGTACATTACGGATGCGGAGGAACCTGAACTGAACTACCCCCTAGGAAAGACGCATCCGACACCTTGCAACAAGAAATATATATATATATATATATATATAATATGTATATATATATACAGACAGCCAATAAAATACGAAGAAATCAGTAAACGAGTTCACGATTAACAGATCCGAGTCTAAGATGAATCAGATAATGATAATAAATGAATCTGACAGTCGATCCAGGATTGAGTATCGTATACAGAGAGGGCGACGATTTCGATAAAATTCTCAAAGTGAATAACGCGACGGGTTCACGCTAATTCATCATTGATTACGACAACAGGGAGACGCGGGACTGTCCAACCGATCGATTCCAAACGATCCTAACTCGAGCGATCGATCCTTCACTCCCGTTTAAAAGCCTCGGGTAAAGACAGTGACCGCAAGTAGACACACGGGATATGGTAGTTGATCAAGTGGCGCAGTCGAAGAATCTCCGAGGCGAGCGAAGAAGAACGATCGGGTACGAATTCCCGTTCGATTCTTGCCGACGGCCGTGAAGTTTCAAAATGAAACGCACGGTACAGGGTTGAGGTTATAAGTAGCGATGGAGATCTACGGCGTGTCCGACAAATCTTGCCGATCGATCAAACACCGGTCGTTTCGAAAGAAAAAGGGGGCGAAGAGTCCTACGGGTTGAGGTAACTTTTTTTTTTTTTTTTTAAAAAAAAACCTACGACTTGAACTTGCACGCAGACGTATTTGTAACGTCGAGAAATCGGATTCCCGCTGCGACCCAAACTTCGCTCGTGTCCCGCAGCTCACTTCAGATGGCAGATAACTCGCGGTTCAATTTGAACCGACGACGAAAGACCTTGGGGTACGGAGCTACCCCAACCGACAGTGAATCGGGGATTTTATTGAACGTGAAACTACTTCCGCGCGCCAGGTAACTAATAAAGTACTGCGCATGCGCAGAGACTCGAAGGCTAATCCACATGCACGCAGTTAACTCGCAATACCAATTGCGTCTTACGGTCCGACTGCGAAGCTAGTTAACTTGAGCAGGCTTGCCAGTCGAATACGAGGATTCCTGACAGGAGGAAGGGATGCTGAATAGACAGGACACTTGTCGTGGCCGCACAAGTTGAAACCACTTTGCTGCGCGCATGGACGGCCACGTGTCTGCCGCATGCAAATGCAGCAGGGCTGCGCGATAGTCTTCGGGGAGAAGAGCAAAGGACGCAGTCGGGATTGGCAATTGGTGAGAGGAGGAAACATTTTTTTTTTTAATCGACCTTCGTCCACCCGGTTACCATTGAGATGGATCTTGGGTAGACTTTGGCGTGGGTTAAATTTGTTGGGAGAGAGAAAAATTGTACGTGGCATATACTATGTAAACAGACTCGCGATATGTTTTGTGCTTCGTTGGGTTTCAGGTCTTCGTGTGGACGGTGGCTGGGAGAGGTGCGCAGGGACGAAGATGATGTTGACGAGGTGGGAGACCGGTGAAGTGGTATGGACCGTGGGCACCCATCCGAAGCAAACTAGACTGCAAGATTGCGAGAGATAGTTTGCGGTGCACCGGATGCCAGTGAAAAACAAAGATGGTACCCGAGAGATAGGCGGCATCGCGCGGCCGTATAATAATATCGAAGTAATGGAGGTGAGCGTACGTGGCCCTCGGGGAAGGAACGGGGTCCGGGGGCTTCGGCCAACTTACGTACGTACCATTGGCAGCTCCGCGAATACAGAGGCCGTTGCGGGTCACGGACGGCTCTTCGGTTTGTCCTTTTCACTTTACTCCTTTTCTACCCTATCGTCTCGACTTCCTCTTTCCTATTGTTGGCTTTGCTTCGCTCTGTCTTATACGTGAGTTACCATTCTGATGGTAACTTTTTTTTTCTACTCTTTTAATCATTCTTGGGTTTTCTGATTTTTTTTTTTTATTTTTCGATTATTCGCCATATTTCATGTCTCGATGTTAATCGCTTTTAAGCACCTGCATGACTTCTCAGGTGCGTGTGCATTCGTCATAGGGGCATTCGAGTTTAGCAGGGTGTTATTAATTCGAGCTTTTTATTTGCGGGTGCCTTGTGGGCTGTGGTACAGAGGGGGTACGAAGGGGTTAATTGTGAATGGATATACGATAATCAGACGGGATACGGGTATCGATAGGTGGTAATTATCGGATAAAAAAATTTTCTAGGAGAGTAATTAATTTATGAAAAATTACATTAATAGGACTTTTAAAGGCAGCTGGAAATTGATGTTAGAATTATTTTTTTTTTAATTAAATAATATGACAGGGATCTTATTCGCGAACAAGTTCGTCGTTCCCACGTGTTGGAAGGTCAGGGACGCGTTTCGAGTTGCGTATGATGAATTTGGAGAATAAAAGAAAAAAGGCGGCCTTTGGAAAACGCAAGAAATATTTGCAAAATATTCACGACACTCGCTGTTATAGCGACGCTCGTTGGACTTTCGCTAATTGGCCGGCGCTCTGCTTTCCTTCCTCGTAAATCTCCAAGCAAGATATAAAGTATCCGCCTACGGACAGCAGCGCGGTCCAGAGGAGGGAAACCGTATGGCAGCCATTGTGGCGAAAAGCCGCTCCGGGGCCGGACAATTACGCGAATCGCGCTCCCGATTTAATTATCTTAACGCAATTAGCTTAACTCGCCGTTGCATCGGTGCACTCACGCCATACGGAGACCGTGGCGAGCGCATTCTCGGCAATTTTCTCCTTCGAGAGCTCTTCTTCTCTTTTAACCTCTTTTTTTTTCTTCTTATTCTCTCAATCTTAACCTCGGCTCTTTTTTCAGTTCCTTACTTCTCCGCGGCGCCAGCATCGCCGTTACCCGGTACCGGCAGATCGAGCGAAATGCACGGTATGCGGCGGCTATATGCAAAACCAATTAGAGCCGGTGCTACGACACACCGAAAGGAAGACGATCCCATTGCGATAATATCGCGCGGACTGCCAGTATTTTCTAACCCCGTTCAACCGATGAGCCCGCACTGAAAACGCGTACCAGGCGCTGCCTTAAGGGTAACGCGAAGGCGTCGACGTCGGAAGGAGTAGCGGCGTGACTTGGATTTAAAAAAAGTATGCATTGAAATTTACAGAGACGTGTGAAAACTGACAAGACCAGTTCTTACATTGCAGAACGTCTGCTCGATCAAGAGTTTAAGTAGGCCGATATTTGGCTATACGGAGCCTCGTAAAGAAGATAGAAGGATCGATGAGAAAAAGATACGCCAGTTATTAAATTATTCAAGAAGCGGGGTCCCGCGACTCTTCGCCGTTAATTCGGAAACAAGAGTCGCCGTGGTTAGTAATTGCAGCGAGGGTTAATAAGATCAGGAACGATCATAGAGAGAGAGAGAGAGGAGCTTTTCACGGCGAAAATAATTGCTCCGTTCCCCTCGATTCTCGCAATTACCGGTTCTTTCTCTATAGGTCATATCTCTCTCTTTCTCTCTATCTCCTTTGGCTCTGCTCTCTCTCTCTCTCTCTCTCTCTCTCTCTCTCTCTCTCTCTCTCTCTCTCTCTCTCTCTCTTTCTCTCTCTCTCTTTCTCTCTTGATTGTGTAGTGGCAGCGAGATGGTAGCCAAGAAACGAACGAGCGCACAAGCAACCAAGGCGGCTGGACCGCTCGAGATAATTCTCTTTATGATACATGGTTATTACTTGACGATCGATTCGAGTTTCAAAACCGCAGAGGGGCCCCCATAAAGCCATACCGGTGCATCGGGATGCAGTAGGGATGCTGAGGTACAGTGGTGCATCTTGGATCCTGGCGACTACAGCCATACGACGATGAAGACGATCGACGGTGTCTGCACGGCTGAGAAATGCGAGTCTCATTAAATAAGAGGGGGGAAAAAAAAAGTGCGACCACGGAATGCCTGACATGTGGTGCACATCCGCGTGTATGCGTACAAACCGCAACGTACAAGTGCAATTTTCCTTGGGTCTTCTTGATAAAATTGTAAGTAGCGCCAATGCGGTCGATTTCGTAACTAGGGGCTTGGTCCCCGCGAAATTTAAATTTACGCGTCTAACACAGCCCTGGATACGATGCCTTGGGTCGAACAGACAATTATTACGAGCAACGTAGTACACGTGTACGAGTGACGAGCTACGCCCACCGTCCAAATTGCGTAAATCGAATGCGAAAGAAGAGGGAAAAAAAAACACGGTTGAAAGTCTCTCAATTAAGGCTGTTCTCGTTCATAAGGTAATCGGTCGTGGAGACCAATGGTGGCCACGAGTATATGTATACCGGGACAGCGATAGTAGATCGTTTTAATAAAACCGGCCGTATTTCATGGACGAGAGGCTTGAACGTTAAGTCCATTGGGTTGGCAGGAACTGCTGGGCTGGCCTCTCTCGGCAGCCGAGTGATTAATATTGCTGCTGGAAGACGGAGGTTTACTGCCTTCCCGCGGCAGTTGCTTGTCGGAGCTACGTCAAGCGGCCACCTATGGTTTACCGTAGAATATTCTCAGTCGCCCGAGGGACGTACGACCTCTCGCGCTGAGACCATAGACTTGAGTGGCGAGTGAGTGGCGTTGGCCCAGTTGCAGGGACACGCATAGGTCTTTAGAATCGTACCGAATAGCCCCGAGCGCCGGCGAGGGGACACGAGCCGAGACGGAACGACCCGAGGAAGACCGAGACCATCCGACTGTCGTCAGCCGACGATCTAGTTCGACGTAGTACCTAGAGACGCGATATGAAATCGTCTCGAGTCCGCTTTTCTTCTTGACTCGCAAGAAATCACGGAGTGCAGCTCTCGATATTCCGGTCGAGAAATAATAAAAGAAACGACCGATGCGTTATGCCGGCTGGAAATGATACGAGAGCCCGCGATCGGGCCGTGACAATAACAATAACACCGACTCGTCGAGTCGACGCGAATGACGCGACGAAGAAATAAAGTACGAAGAGAAAGACTGCGTGGAAACGTATACGACGCGCCGTAGGAGTCAGCCATAAATAAAAATGAAAGGAAAAAGCAATGAGAGGTAACTCTAGGACGTAAATGGTCTTGGAAGATCTCGTCGCGTAAAAATCCGTCATCACGCCATGTTGTTATCCGTGGAATCTCGTTGAGCTTCGAGGAGTCCTCGGTGTATGGCTATTCTTGTGCACGGTTGCGTTTATCGGATAGTATACACCATTAGTAATGGGGATTGCTATTCCGTTCGACAACAATGCCGCCATTCAAGTTGGTTAGGCGTGTCGGCGACCAGCGGCTTACGACATCCTTACCGATGGGGAGCACTGTAGTCACGTTCGTCCGTCGCTTACTGTTGGTTAACAATTCCTCCAAGAGTAATATCTACATTGCGGACGGCACCCTAATTCGAAAGTCCTCGAATACCCGTCGATCTGCTGTATCGTTACGCCCGTAAGTCCAAAGAGATCGTTACTATTTTCATTTGTAAAACCGCAACCCTGGGTGGGGCCTCCGTTACTCTAACCTACAATAATAAGTTCCTGTTCCACAGTTCATCGATAGGTTATCGGTGCGCGATCGTCTTATACGGGAATTCAATACCCGTTCCGAATGTATATATACAGACATATGTATAATGTCGACTATATTGCTATGCCGTTTATCCGCACACTCTCTTTTACCACCGCAGGCACCTTTCACCCGAGGCGTGGTGCAATATGCTCGTGCAATTATGCCCAGGAAGAAGGTAAAAAAATGCAAAGTAACGATACAGATTGATTCCGTTTCCAATGCACGGTTAATTATATTCTTGCAGCGTCTCGGCTCTCGACGTAAGTCTCCATGCTGGTGGGATATCTTCGTAAGGTGGATACCCGTTATATTAATTAATAACATTCAACCCACGTTTTTAAATGGTGGAAATTTTTAATTAACGGAATTTTGAAAAATTTTCTATTTTCCCGGACAGACCAATCTACGCGACAGCGAGCTCGATCGTCCCGTCCTGGAATTCCTGCCGGCCACTTGACTGTAATCCTCGGACCCCGAGAGCATCCAGGAAATTAAAACGACCTCCCGCAAGATAAATCTCCAGGAATCTTCTAACCTAATCCGCAATAACGATAGCAACGGCAGCGAACCGCGACCACACCCTGGTCTTCCGAGGTCTCGACCAGACACGACTTTCAGCCTCGCCTCTGCTTCCTTGGCAGCGAACATCGACAAGCGAAGGACGTTACCGCAAATCATCAACGAGTTTCATATTAAATGTCCGACAAACATTACTTGCCTCGCCTTCCACCTTTCACCTGGACGAACGTAGCCAGGAGTTCTTAACCACCGGACTCGGCCGCTTAAACGGCAGATTCTCAACGAGATTAGACTCATTTGACGTGGTACATCCTCGGGATGTCCAGGAGTGGCGCAATGTAAATCTGACTTTGAGAGAGACGAACAAGAAAAAATGTACATAACCAAACAGATCGTTTTAGATCATTCGTCAGCATCTTGGCATCTTTCGAGATGAACATGGGCCTTTCTTTAATTATGAATTGGGTAACCAAATCACGAAAATTCGTTTACTTCACAATAATCGTGTACCTGATGTCCTCGGTTGCGTCGCTATGTGTATCTCTGGATATATGGCGGTTACGATGACTCGAGACGCAGAGGGGTTAGTTTATTTTCGGTCCTTACGGAGGCGAGGATTAATGACTCCGGTGTGGCAGACGTATATGATAAGATCGACGTATTCCACTGATTGATGCTGTGGGTCGATGATTATATCGCGACGTGTACCTCGTAAATATACGTCCTCGAATTTATAATTTATCCATATTACAGTAAGGGGGAAGAGGACGCGGGACCTGCCGCATTTCTGACAGTAGGACCACTTTACGTTGATGACCGCGTCCTCGATTATCCTTGAAATTACGCATGAGATTTCTTTTTGACATGATTTTCAGTTATAACCGTGACTGCCCGTGAGATCGTGACTGCCGATAGCCAGATTGTCGTGAAATTAAGAAAAATAATGGCTGTCTTCAAAAACTCACGGGTCGCTTCGATGGTTCCGGGCCCTGCCGTACGATCTCCAATGGCGCTGGAATCGACGGTCTACCGAGGTACCAATCCTCCCGCGGATTGTAATTGTCCAGGAGTTTCAGTAATCGCGGCACGTTCACGTAATTGTCGTCGTCGAAGTGGCAGAACCACCTGAAAAAGAAGAAAACGTATGATGTCGATTAATAACTTTTTTTTTTCAGAAAAAAAAAACCTTATACAGGTATCGACAACCGGTTCAAGTACGACATTGAAATGCATCCAATAAATAAATTTACAAGTACTTAATATGAAATCAATAAATTAGTCCATAAATCACACACGCCCACGTCGAGAGTTCGGCGTAAAATTATTTTATGAATTTAAATTTTTTACCATTAATAAAACACCACTCTACCTTTCCCTCTTAATTATTCTACCTCCATTCCTCATTCCCACGATATACAAAAATAATGTGACTACTCACACGTGTGTGTCACGTATACAAAAAAAAAATCATTGAATATTCTTATTACCCGAATAACCCGAAACACCCCCCTTTCCTTCTTTCTTAATTTCTCCTATACTCACAGCTCGCCTAAGAGCGTCATAGAGAAACTGAAAAAGGGGAGGGAAAATTATTTTTTTTTTTTTTTATAAAATCTGACGCACAAAATCATGTACCGAGTCTTGATATATGATAGCGCGACAGACGTCGGCCTAACGTATGCAGGAAGCGATTTAACGAATAGTCAAGCGGTCAGGATGCACTATTAGTGCAGCAGGGCCCACGGGTGGTCATTCCTTCCAGCATCATTGCCTGCATCATTAATACGTTCCACCTTAATGGCACCGTCGACTAAGTACTATAGCGTGCTATGCATAAACTGTACCACACGTACGTGCGTGCATAATGACGCGTTCACTTTACGCGACGCGGGTAACGCAGGAACTACTGTATAATAACGGCTGCAATTCCGAGATGTAATTATCCATGAAGAACGATAACGATCGTTACGCTATCGCGATAAAAAAAAAAAAGTACGATAACGATAAATGAAAAAAATTTTATTGAGTAAAATTAAAATCACCTAATCGTCTAATGGGTAAAAAAAAAAATTATAATAAAAATTGTCGAATCCAAAAAATTTTGGAATTTCATGACGTCATAGGACGTCGGGATCTTCGTACACCGCGTAGATGGTACAGCGTTTTCCTTTTAGAGGTAACGTCCGCAGGACGTGTAGTTCAATTTACAATAATCCGTGATCCCGTCTTGACTCAACATTTTCGAACAATGGCGTCCTTCAGTCCCATCAACACTTTCTTCCAAGCGTAACACAACAGCGTCACTTGAGCGATAACACAAGAGAATAATTTTTTCAGAAGCTCAAGTGCACTCTTTAGTTCATCCGTTCAGGGCGCCACCGTCTGGATACACCAGAGCCGTCTCTATCGGGAGGGTGCTAATTGGCGGTTTAGCTCAACTGGGATAGTAGTCTGAGGACCAGCCCCCCAATTAGACACCAATAGGGTAACACGTAGAGCAACAGAAGCGAAAACAGAACGTTTTTGTGGAAACAAGGTGGGGAGTGAATGAAATTTAAATCCACCACAATGAAACTTTGTGTTACGATTTTCGAAAATGAAGGACCGATAGGTGTTTCCAGTTTCTTTTTTCTAAGGTCTAAAACACTGTTTCCCTTTCAGTGACCACCCTTGTAGACGGAAGACAGAGGCAGACCTGGTAAAGTTCCTGAACGCCTGCACGTCAATGCTGGGGATATATTTATGCGTGACCCTAGGAGGATACTCCTGAATAAGATCCACCGAGCGCCAACCGACTGCAGCCAACTTCGGGGCGTGGTGTGACAAAGACGTGGGTGTGGTGGAGTTAATTACTGTGTAAACGTCAAGAGAACTCTCGTGTCCATATACGCCGGATGTTCAAATTTGACCAAATTACGTTATCTTTGTCTCCTTTTTCTCGTCCATCCTTTATCTTTCGAGAGTCGATGTTACAGCAACGGCAGCAACGTCAACAAACGGTACCCAACCTCAGAAGCATCGAGTCGGACAAAATTATGAAAGGGACTGTCCCCCCCCCCCCCCCCA
>NW_014333664.1:1442419-1449592 GCF_000341935.2 Cephus cinctus | reverse complement strand
CCCCCCCCCCGCTGCATATGGATATAAGTTCGAGAAGGTACACAAAGAAAATACATATTTCTCCGAGTTCCTAATAAAGCGTCCAAACATATTTAATAGCGACCGAGCAAGAATCGTTACAGTTGGCTCGAAAGGTGTCATGAGAGATTCGGAGAATCCGTGAGCGCTCGAAAGTCGAAAAAATTTGGTAATTTTGATAATTTACAAAAATCACACGCTAAACCGCCATCACTCGTGTCCTACGTTAAATATAAAGGATATACCGTGCCGCCATCTTTTTTTTCATTTCCCACTCTTCTTCCCTAATCATATAATAATCGAATCGTTTCACGAACAATGCATGACAAACGACTGCGTAATAGTTGAAAAGGAACAAGAAAGAACCGTCGCTCCCCGCAAGCAGAACGACTGTCGTTAATCATCGTTAATCACCGTTCCGAAAACGTTCGGTTCGCTCCGTCGGTAAGTAGTTGCCTCGTTATCGCGCAGCGTCATAATCGTAACTCCCTAATGATTTGGCCGCGTAAAGTTTGACAATTCCATTGCTCTACGAGCGTCTTATTATTAAAAGGAAAAGCGTCTTATTATTCGTCTACCTATGTACAAATTCCGTTGGATTTACCTTTCGTCTAGCGTCACGCCGCGAGTTACCGACAATAGACGTGTACAGAGCAACGATCTAACGACGCTTTCGTAACGGCTTGAAAAGCGCCCTAGACGCTTAAAGAGCGATTATAATACTTTGGGATTAAACGGAGGTCGTGATTCGTGAAGATCGTGAAAGGCATATCACATATATATATATATATATATATACACTCTGTGACGTACAACGGCATAAATCATAAGAGCGATTAGCCTAGACGTGACTATAACGAATATAAAAACAAATAAAAATTAATATATTTAACGAACGTAAAACGTGAAGATCGTGAAAGGCATATCACGTGTACAGAGCAACGATCTAACGACGCTTTCGTAACGGCTTGAAAAGCGCCCTAGACGCTTAAAGAGCGATTATAATACTTTGGGATTAAACGGAGGTCGTGATTCGTGAAGATCGTGAAAGGCATATCACATATATATATATATATATATATACACTCTGTGACGTACAACGGCATAAATCATAAGAGCGATTAGCCTAGACGTGACTATAACGAATATAAAAACAAATAAAAATTAATATATTTAACGAACGTAAAATGAGGAGAAAAAATAGTAATACATTTTTTTAATTACCAAACAAAGATTAATTTACGATTCCACGTAGCCTCTGGAATCCCGTGTACACATATATATATGTATAGCGTGTAATTTGTTTTATAGGTTAAAAATAAAGGACGGCCCGATGTTTCCTGCAGGAAATGAGAGGTGGCGCTGCGCGCTAACACGGTCGTCAAAAAGTTAATAGTGACCCCAGGGCAGATGTGCAGTGATACCAAGAGCGCAGTATAGGAACAGAAGCAGAGACGGCGGGTACGAAGATACGGTAGGAGTAAGCACTAAGAGGATATAGGTAGGAACAAGGTGGTGCGCAAGGCCCGTGAAAAGAAGGGCCCAACCCCCATGCATCAAGACCGTAACTTCATGGTAAAGGGTCAGCAAACTCCATGCGTGTGAGCCAATGGTAATAACGTGGCTGGTCCCCATACGCGCGACACATCCACGCCGTGGGAAAACTACAGTCAGCCCTGTGCACGGGCAAAAGCATTATGGGTCCCCGTGGCCACGCGATCTACACGAGGGGTTGTAGATGGTACGCATATGGCGATATATGCGTGACCGGTTACTTAATTGCGAGTATGGGGGTGCCATGGGTATATGCTACCCCTGGTATGACTCCCATATAACTCGTACGCGACCTACCCCCCATATACTCTGCTCGGTTCACACGTTATATCCGCTTTGTAATAAAACCTGATGGAAAGGAACGACAGGGTTATGGGAGTCGATTTATGGATTGATTCTCATATTGAAAACGGACTGATACCGTTGACAGATTTTCTATGGTGACTGTACGGGACATAAGTAGTGCGATTTTCGCAGGCGATCTGGGTCCATTGGGTAGGACGACTTGGTTAAGTGGATTGAATAGTCAAGATTTACAGTGATATTTTAATTAATAGAAAATCACCGGTCGAGCCGATTCTATGGAGAATCAAAGCGAGATCCGATCGAGAATTATGTAGATCGTATGTACGTTCTATGTTAATGCGTTGGTTTTAACATTGATTTTTTTTTCTCCTTTATGTCGAGCAAAACTGGCCTTTTCGATCTCTTACGTCACATCCTGCCGAGATTTTAAATGCTCCAGCTTCGTTTTTTCTTTTTTTTTTTTTCACCGATGCTTTTACGGCCACGACCAGCTCCTCGTTAACAGGATGTTTTTTAATTGGGCAACAGATTAACGAGACGATCGCGTAGGCCACGACAAGTCGTATGAAATCGGCCGATCTTATGGCTATTAGCTATGTATTGTACAGGCGTAGATTAATGCCGGCTCGATATTTATTTCATTATGAAAATCCCGCTATATATATGTACGTCTTAAAATATTGAGTACAAAAGGTCAGGGCTGGTGGATCGCTGTGAAATAGGCGTGGCCGATCCATCCGGTACGATCTACGAATTTCTATTGGATCACGGACACTCCTTCGAATGGATCGATCGATCGTTGAATACGAGTGGGCTCGAGCGATCGGTTCTGATCTCGGGAATGTAACTAATGAAATATCAGACTCGATCGAATGGATCGTTGATCCATTAAGATCGAGCGAGGCACATCGGTGAACAAAAAAAAAATGTTCGTACCAACATAATACCGTAAACGCATCGAGTTCCGAGTATTGAAGATTTCCACTGGGCAATTGTAGGTGGCGCATTAATTTAATGAAATATGAATCTACCTGCTCCTTGTATATACGTATATACAATATTGTAAATGCATATCGATCGTTCGCCAGTGGTGGCAGCACTCAGTAAGATTGGTACTGGTGAAAAGAAAAAAAAATATCAATAATTCAAGTACCCTGTTCGTGCTCTTTGCCAGCGTGACGAAGTAATTAAAAAAAAAAAATTTTAGTTTTCATGGTTTCCAAAGATAAAAAATACCTCAAGATCGTCAGACTTTACATAATTATCCAATTATATCAGCACCCAACGATAAAACGTACTGGGTTACGCGTGCGCGTAACCGCACGTTAGTCAACCTAGAACTAATGGGCTATCGTGCTCCGACGCCTACGCGTCTCCTACCCACACGACGCCGACGTCCACGGACCCCACTTAATCCACCATATTAAACGTTCAATTCCGTGTTTCGTGCGAGTCGAAGAACCCGAGCGATACGTGTCCGACTTTGGATATAAACAGTAGACGAAAATGGGAAGCGAGGCCAAAAATGGCGTACGAAGAAAGATACAAAGTCCCGTGAGCACTTGCGAGCGAATGGCAGGGCCGACCAGACGTCACTCAGTGCCCCGAGACATACGTGTAACAGTCAGACATGGCAGGAGCGATTAACGTGCAATTTGGCGGTATGAACGTGAGAGCCGAAAGTGGCCGACCGATGCCGAAGTCAGCCGAGGGTAAGGTTGGCGAAATGTGATGGGCGCGGTTCGCAGTAAACGTATAAAATAAGACAGGACCGTCGAGCCACGCGAGAGCTCAAGGAAGCCGGTATAAGTATTCCAGGTAAAGACAGGCTCTTTTTTTTTATCTTTATACCCGAAGAGTCACGCAATCGGCAATACGTATACAAGCAAGTGCTGCCAACCCAAAGAGGAAGATGCTAATCGCACGATGCAATTTAGCCGTAACCACTGCTCTGCTTGCGTTAAAGGGGTGCAGGTATACGCCGCTGTATTTTCACGTTGTATTCGTATATACACGCATCCACCAGGTATATCTATAGGCGTCAATAAGTGCAGCGAGTGCATCGAGCCCAATGTATCCCCAAGGTCTATCGTACTACTGCGCGTGATATCAGGTTGAAATGATATGGGAAGAGAGGGTAAAAAGTGATATGGGAAAAAGGGAAGAATCGTGATGCACCGGCGTTAAGTTTTCTTGCGAAACTATTGCACCAGTGAGAACAGACAGACGGACGTAGCTGGATGATATTCAGGTGTCTAAAATAAGATCATAATTACAGCGGGGGGTCGTAGGAAATGACGATCTTCTTGAATGAGATACTCCGTGCGCCTTCGGTAAATTGCCGGACGGCGTAAATTGTCCATGACGTCCAAGAGAGAGAGAGAGAGCTTCCTGGACGGCATTACAGCCCGTCTTATTCATCCAGGTACCAGATTGCTCGTCTTTAAGATTAAATAAAAAAAAAAAATAATAACAACAATAACCTCGTTGCGCAACCAGCGAGTAAAAAATTGTACCCAGCGACGAATTTCATTTCACGTAAATGCGATCTGTTATGCTCAATATTTTTAAGGCTCTCGACGAAGGTTGAAAATAAAAAAAAATAAAAATTTTTATTTCCCTAGGGGAGCCGCCTACCGGAGTACGAATAGATAATTTTGGCCATAGGCAAGAAAGTGCGCGATCGTACCGTGTAAGGTCGTCGATTTCGTATTCATATCGTCTCGAATTAGCCCGGTCTGCCTGGGGCCCAGATTCGAGACCGGGCGATGTATGCAAATTGAACGTGTCGTGCATAGAGGGAGCTGGGACCTGATGCGGTATGATTTCATTCCACCTCCGAGTACCTACTACGGGCGAGAGAGGATCAAAGGGAGACGCTTATTACGAGTCACGGGTCACGTTGCAGCGTGCCGAGGATAGCGGAGATACCGATAGATAGCAGAGACAGATGTATGAGAAGTATGTGGAGCAGAAAAAAAAAAGAAATGGCGTGGAGAGGTGGGAGGTCATCGAAAAATCAGAGGTCACGTGTGGTGAAAGAAAAAGAGAAGAAAAAGAAAACAATCTCGAAGGGATTTTCGTGGTTGATCGTAACATCTTGCAGGCGGGCAGGGTCATCCGATAGGCCATGTGTACGAGCCGGGTCAGGTCAGGATAGGTTAGGCTGGTAAGGTGTTCCAACCAGGTGGAAGCGGAAGTTAGGTTAGGTTTTATTGATAGAAACCCAAGAACTCTGAAACACGAGAAGTTCCTGGCGGTATATTTGTTTTTGTAGTATTTTCGCGCTATCTGGGCCTTATTCATTTTTCTTTTCCTCTTAACCGCGGTAAACCCAATACAACGTAACCGAAACCCAACATCATCGAGTTGTGGTAAAACTTTTTTTTTCGCCTCTACGAGTAGCCCGAAAAAAAAGTATAGCTAATGTCAGGTTTCCAAGTTAAGTTGGAATTAGGTAAGGCCCAAATTCACGAATTATGGTACAGAAACGCTCTTAGATACGCTCATGCGGCTCCGGGTTGTCAAATAAAAGAACACACAGGAGATACAGCGTCTCCAGTGGGTCCCCGCCTTGGGTAGTATGGACCGTGCGGAACCCTCGTGGCCCAAAAGGGCCATATGGGGCCTTACGATGCTCCACGGACAAGAGTTACCCGCCGTCGGAGAGGCACGATCGCGGCACGGTCCGCACACGTGCAGCCCTCGGGGCCCCAGTACGGGGATGTAGGAAAATTATTGATTATTAAAACTAGGAGGACGGGGGAGGGGCCTTATAATACGGCCCAGCGTTATACCAAGGACGATCCCGATGGAACCATCGTTCTTGCTATCTCATTGATCCTGACGAAAAAAAAAATTAACAGCACCGTAACCATGGTAACAGCCAGTGGCGTCGTCAGCTGCGGGGCTTGGGGGCTGCAAGGGAAATCAAGAAACAGAGTGCGCATGCGGAGACAAAATCGTTAAGAAAATCCAAGACCCACCAGTCTGTTTCGAGGGTAAGAAAATGGGCCCTGGAAAAGGGACCGGCGAACAATCGTCCCATCCTGTCCCAATACGCTCTCGACTCGAGGACCCTTCTTCAATGGAGATCGAGCCGCGTCCAAACATCATTAACAATGAAATTGGAAACTTCGTGACTTCGTAGGTTATTGTAGTATACCCATTCTCTGTTTGAGTAAGGCAGGACCGTACCGAAGCACCGTGGCGCCCGAGCTCCAAGTTTCAATGGGAAAAAAAAAAATTGCTAAGAGAAACTTACTCGGATAAATTGTTCGCTGTCAAGTGGCGTCTACCTCAATGGAATTGGATAGCGTTTATATGTAAATGACGCCGATGGGGGGGGGGGCAGAGGGGAGGGAGGGCAATAAGGCGAAGCGTATCTACGTGAGACGCTTCTGCAATCTTGCAACTAAGAACGATAACCGGTAGGCGAATCAAATACGGAGTGAACTATACAGGTAATATAGAGGTATGGCCGCGTATGCGCATGCGTCAAGTAAATTACGGTCAATCTCGTGGCGAAGTACGTATACCTATATATATATATATATATATATATATATATATATATATATATATATATATATATATATATATATATATATATATATATCGCATAACGACGAGAGGATCACGCGACGGCATCGTACTGAGAGACACAAGACGAGAGGGCCTAATGTCGAGTGAAATGAGTAAGGGAAAAAGAGTGGGGCCCCCTATCGCCTAAACAAAAAGGGGGTACAGTCAATTGGAAGGGCCTGATGCAGTAGCGTCGGTAACTATACTTAAGTTAAGGATGATACCTAGTTTTCTGTCTGTCTTTTCCGACCGATCGTACACGGGACACCCGTTGTGCAACATATTATACCGTGGCGTGGTAAGGCCCCTGTTTCTTTGGATCGGGCCCTTTTCTCGAGCCAGGTGCCCTTTATCTCTCGGCCGAGGGGCCCGGGGGCTACGCGACGTTCAAAACCGACGGCCGCTGCACGTTACGAATCGGGACGACGAGGATAAACGATATTAATGAGAAAACAGACGGTTCTGCGGCCACCGTGAAAACGTCGTACTAGTCACGTAAGTAGTGCGTATACGGGATATGGATAGGTCGGACAAGGAGAAGCGAGAAGGAAAAGGGAGACACCGAAGAGAATTATGAATCGCGCTCCGGGAGTTAAGAATGTACGGCAAAGGACCCAGGGACCCCTTGCGGCGTAAACGCATAATTTCGGCCGCGCGGTAAAACAGCCGGTCGCGCGGAGAATCCAAAAAAAAAAAAAAAAAAAGGAAACA